>NC_091933.1:42690292-42990292 GCF_041260155.1 Ptychodera flava | reverse complement strand
TACTCGCAGTTCGTCTCCCTATTTTGTTCAGTTAATGTTGCTAGGGGAAATAATCATTTGTAGAGACGATTATTTCTGTTTCTTGACTTACAGGGCTGATTCATGGAGCAAGTTCAGGAGTAATGTACCATGGGGACAGTATTTTTGAACACTCAAATTTCTGAAATGCTTTTCTGCCCTGCTGCCTCTGTGGTTCTAGGTTCTAATCTTGAAGCCAGAGGAAAAAAATCAAATGTTCAAATCAATCTTGCATTTGTTAAAGTTGAAAATCATATTTTCCCCCCATAGAGTTTATACAAGGAATAGCGACAATTACAAGAAACAGAGACTATATTTTCCCCTTAGAGTTATTACAAGGAATAGAGACCATTTTGAATTTCAAATATTGGTAAATTTTAAGTATAAACCTTTGTCATCCAAAATTTCACTCTCTGACCAGACATTGTACATTTTATTTTGAAAGAGAATGTTACAAATTTGCATTTAGGAAAGTTTGAGCAAAAAGTTTAAAAAATTATGTTTTGAGGGGATTACCATACAGGAGACTAATTGGTTGACCACATTTCATCACCGTTTTGTGTCCTGGACTCTGGCACAGCCATGGAACCGTTGTACTACTTTTCAATTTTTAAATAGAGTGGTAGAAATAGCCATTTCAGCCAGCTAAGGATTTCTAAGTTACACCATTTGCCATGCATTCAGTGATGTCACTGTCTTGTTATTATTACATACCTTACACACACATGGCCCAGTGAAATTGTTTGCAAGCTCCATTGCTGTGTAAAGTCTGTGCTTGCAACAGCGATAACTCATACCAGTCTCCCTTCTTTTACAGCTCCACTTCCACCATCAGCACCTGATTTCAGTTTAATCAGTGACTCCTCCATGAATGTGACATGGGTAGAAGATAAAGATAGTCCCTCTGTTGATAACTTCATCGTGCAGTACAAGCAGACAGGTAATGCTCCTGTTCATTTTTGTCTTCTTTCAAACAAACAAACAACAATAATTATGTTTTCCCTTTGTCTGTCATGCAGATCAGTTTCAATTTTCATAATCACAACTGGACTCTCATCATCTGACCAACTTTATTAACTATATCTGTTGAATGATTTGAGTCAGATCAGAACACCGCTGAATTAACGTCAACATGATCCAAGCATTATAGCAAAGCCGGCAGGAAGTATACTCAGTGTCATATGTACTGCAGCACACTTGGTCACAATGGGTAAAATGTTGAAGATAGACTAGCATCACAGCAAATGTTGAGTGGTGTGGTGACACTAGAGAATATTTCTCTCCGATACACCACTGTGTACTATGGATACTAATTTTCCATTGCCAGGTTTTCAGCCCCTGCACAGAATGTCAAAGTTTTAACTTCCATCCAGCCATTGACAGACTTTGCATGATATGTTTTTCCATACCCAATTTTTTGATGGTTTACTTAATTTTCACAACTGACCAGAGTTTTCCTGTTTTCTGCAATGTCTTGAATCAAGTGAAACATTTTTTCATGATCAATCTTCCTCAAGGCAGTAATTGTCACAAATACACAGTTACTGACAAGTTTTTTCCTGTCCTGTAGTGGATCACATCAGACATTGTTCTCATCCCACAATCAAGGGTTTTCATGCCACACTTTCACCAGGCATTTTGATATAAAACTTGGCACCGCACATTTCCCAATGTGAAACATGTCTCTGATAGTGAGTACCATTGAGTACAGTGTTACAGTACACAAAAATCTTTTCTGTCTAAAATAGCCCAAAGATGATGTCATACACAGACAAATGTTCATTTGGTGAATTTTTTTACTCAATCCATTGCTGATGACAATTTTAGAGTTCAATGATATGGTTTACTCTTACAAGTTTCTTATAAATTTCACCATCTCACCAACCAAAACATGTCAACAGGAAAATGTGCAAACCAAGCAGCAAGCAATAACATTCATTTGCACATGACAGAAAAGTTTAAAACAGGATGTTTTGACCTCTGGACACAAAACCAAAAAAAAACACATTGTAATTCTGAATATGAAAATGTTGGCAGGAAATGTGACAATTACTGAAATATTAACAGAAAGTGTAAAGATATTGAAGTGTTGGACATGCTGTAATACTAAAATTTTGACAGGAAATGAGATGTATCTGAAATATTTTCTAGAAATGTGGCAACAAATCTGTTGCGCAAATTCTTTAACAAAGCCTGGATGCAGTACTTTTATCTTATTATACTTCTTATTATACTGTACTCCCATCCCTTACTTATGTACTGTATAAGGAACTGGTGTGACATTGTACAGAGGCAGACTTTGTGTTCAAAAATCATTGTTATTATTATTATTGTTAAAAACTTTGTTAAAGCTTAGAACCCATACATCTCAGCGTGCTGTACATGACTGAAGAAAAAAATACATGACTAAAATCACCATTATGGCCTCCGTGTTTGAGGAAGTGTTTTTGTCAACTCACACCATTGTAAGAGTTAATCCAGAGGCAGACTTCGTCTCTAAAAATCATGGACTGTATGTTTGAGGAAGTGTTTATGTCAACTCAGACCATTGTAAGGAACAATGGTAGGGTCTTTGAATTGCTGCCCTATTTATAATTATGAACTGTACTTTATGCTGTGCTGTTTTACATTAGCTGTGTGTTGTCAGTATGTGTGTTTATTTGTTTACTGTTATGTACTGTTTGGTGACAGTGTTATAGGTGGTCACCATAACAACAGGATGAAGATTATTATGATACTTGTAATGATGGCGATGATGGTGATGATTATGATAAATGTGTGATGGTAGTCATGTTAATGATGTTGATTTGTTTAATAATGATGATACCACATAAAATTCTGTAGTTTAATATGCCATGAAGATCTTACTTTCATGTTCACTTGCCATAATTGTTGTTTGTAGAAGATGGTAAGGTCGTTGTAAAATTTAGAACACATGCAAGTTAAGTCGGTCACTTCATGAAAAACACAGAGGGAAAGAACTTGTTCAAAGAGATTGAATGAAAATACAAAAAATAAAGTGAAATTGGTTTCTATATGGGATTCATGTCTCCATCAGCAAATTAATTTTAAGATGTTGGTTAGTGAAGTTTTGTGCACCAGCTGTAGTAATATGCAAGCTGCAATCATGACGAAAATTACAGTTGTTGAGATCATGCATGCACTGGCAGATCATGAAAGTGAAATGGGATGATGCTAGTCAAATTTACATATATAAATATTCATTAGCTCCCATGATGCACTGGGCACAACCTGTGACATCACCACTGATATATACTGGGCCAAGTGAGGGTTTCATAGATCATGGCGGATGCGTGTGTTTTTGGATTGTGATGTTTGTTGACAGAAAGATTATCGTTGGCTGTTTTGTAGAGTGGAATCCTGACTTGCTATGCTAACCCTCTGATGCCAAAACTAACCTGTATGCTCAACCACTGGTGAGACGCATGTCATGTCTGTGTACCTTCAGCTCACACACATGTCGTTGGCTTCTGTGTGCAATTTACATATAGTTGCGTAGTGTGGTAGCAGTACTAGCCCTTCCTATGCATTTGTTGTTTCAAATGTCTTTATTGTAATGTGGCATCTCCTATCCTGGTGCTCCTGTCATAATCCTACCTTTCCTTTGCTGATCAGTTATATTATGTTTGCACAGGAGAGTGTCCGTGTTTGTCTATTGTACAGCACATAACATGAGAAGGTCTATTGTTGATTTCTACTGATTTGATATGCATCACTGCACTAGGCTTCACCTTTGCAAACGTGCCTGTATACTGGGAGGGGTCTCACCTCTCTCTGTCTGTCTCTCTTTCTTTTTTTTTTCACTGTCCTCACCTCTGCCGGAAAGTCACAGCAAAGTTGATCGGAGCTTGTGTTGCCCGTCTGTTAATTCACCCAGGCTGCAGATAGAACACTGTGTAAGCTGTGTGTTCCAA
Source organism: Ptychodera flava (assembly GCF_041260155.1). Lineage (NCBI taxonomy): Eukaryota > Metazoa > Hemichordata > Enteropneusta > Ptychoderidae > Ptychodera > Ptychodera flava. The sequence continues at coordinate 42,986,339 of NC_091933.1, read as the reverse complement.
GACACTGAAGGTGTACATTTTGTGTGTGATTTTTACTAGGTGTCAAGGATGCGGACTGGGAAAACTCAGACGAAATTGACCCACTAGATCGCAGTTGGATAATCCTTACTGATTTGGACAGTGGTACGAAGTACGACGTTAGAGTTCGAGCAATCAACGACATGGATGACGTAGCAGGTCCTGTAGCTACCACACAGACAACTGGAGCAGGTAAGAGTGTCCTATTCAATTGGTATATGGAAGCCAGTATAAAACAATGACACGTGTTAAATGTTCTATTTATGGTTTCCAGTAAGAACCACCAGTTGCTCAGCAAGTGAAATCAACTCCTATGTTTAACATACTGAAGTTGGTGCCAAATTCATGTATTTAAATATAAAAGTTGTGATATTCAAAGGTCCCAAAAACCTCACCACATGCGAGTAGCCCATTTTTCAAATTTCCCAAGTGATTTGCATTATGCATGACCCTCTATTATACACCAAGACAATAGACTATGAACAATTCCATGCAACTGCCTGCCTTAACTTGGCTATCCATTATACTTTAACCCCAAGATGTCACGCATAAAAAGCTGATTAGTGTCTCCACAGAAAATTCAGTCTCCTAAAAATGGCACTAAAATCATTTTGGGATTGTTCTACCGGCAACAGTAGCCTATCGGGTACATAAATAAACAAGACCACAATACTTTGCTGGTGGTTCATCACACAATTGAAGCATATTGTACAGTATTTTAAGAGACTTTGATCACATCAAAGACAAACTTTTAATGTGCTTGGTTAGCGATGCCTGTAAACTTCTAAGTAGTTGTGGTATCATAACCTCAAGAATGAATCTGATGGCTGCTGGCAATTCAAGAATGCTGTAATGTCTTGTTTTATGAGTGTTTTCACCTTGAAAAGTTGATGCATACCCTGATACCGCACACCCTGATACTGCATACCCTGATACCCGCACACCCTGATGCCATGTTTTACAGCATCTTTGATGTCTGACATCGCTTAGGTCAATAACCTTGTCTCTTGAATATGAGAGCTGACATACCAAACGGTTTACAGACTTCAGAAACTGAAATATTCTAGGTCATTCACTGATATTCATGACAAGATGTCATGAAATGAAATGAAGGAAGTGAAAGTTGCTTTTTGTGTATATAAAATAAACAGTAAACGTACATTCCCACTGGCATATTGTAGTCAGTAATGCAAACTGTAGAGTCAATATCCAAACAGATTAACATATATCATTGATTTAAATGTTTCATTCCCAAAATAGCAACTGTAATGTTATGTCGTGTAACTCAGACAGCAGCATGTATTGGTCAACAGTGAAATAGCCTTCATGAACTGTGAGCCACTCCATACAATGATATCAGTATCCTAATAATAAATGATATGGATATTTTAATAATAAATATATATACATATTCAACTCTTGTGTCTAGACAGGAATGAAAATAAAATTTCTTCACATGAAAATAAGCCAGTCTGTCCTTACAGTAGAACTACCTCTGTGGTCACATTACTCAACACGTAACATCATCTTTCCATGTTCTTTGTGGCAATGCTTTCCAGACCGTCCCTGACTAAATATCAGTTTCACAGAAAAGATTTGATATGCAACTTCCAAAAAGGATAAGCGGAATTTTATTTCAGATGTCACATGCAATGCCCTCTGTGATTCAGAAACTGTAAATGACATACATACATCAAGGCTGAGTCTTAAGGAAACTAAAGACATGAGATATGAAAATGGTTTCAATGTGATGTTTTAACCAGACTAAACATGACAAAACTTGTTGGTACAAGAGTGACGTTGATTTTACTATGTGTAAATTCCAGTCATAGATAAGTAATGGAATAAAAATATCTATTGAATGTTGAACATGGCGTGTCTAGGATGTATGCAAAGCATTGCAGCGGTAGGGTATCTTGGACCAGAAAATTCAGGACATTTCAAATGAAAATCCTCAGTGAATTACAATGCTAGTACTAATTCCATTATTTTGAATGATGCATGTGATGTTTTCATTGACATCCTGTAACACACCAGTTAAATTTATGTGATGGCCAGACTTTATTGTCATAAAAACCCAGAGGTAAATTATAATACATGGATAGAGTTCTAAAACCAAAAATTAATGACTCCAGTGAAACTGTGATATTATTGCTTCAAAAGAATGAAAAGTGGTATTCTATTTATTTTGTTTTGCTTGGTAAAGAATTATGAAAAATTATCCCATTCTGAGTGGCAGCTGTTTCATAAAAGGAAAATGATTAATATTTCCAGTTTTCCTGCCAAATTACCGTGATAAATCAATCTGTGTATTAAACAGCAAAGAGTTCATGGTGCAAGGAAAGTGTGTTGTCAGCAAAGACATAATTATTCTGATTGGCATGAAATACAGACTGTGGAGAGAACATATGTTGGCTGCTTTTATGACAACATTCACACCAAATAAATCTTATGCCAGCAGTTTTCATGTCATTACATTAATAATCGATGAAAAAGTGGCTAATCTGTAGTTCAGGATTCACATTTTGAATGTCAGCATTAAAAATTGCAGGATATAACATTTGTAAAAGATGTAAATAATTCAACTCGTACAAAGATTTATATATATATACTTCCATTCTGTTCATTAGTCATCTAAAAATAACAGATCAATGGCTTTGCTTTTCCTCAGACAGTCTAGCTTGTCAGTAAGTAATTTGACCATCAAAATCATCACAGCAATGTGAATACACTAGCTTGACTTTTCAGTGGTGACTTCTTTTGAAGATTTTTATTCAGCTGGCAAAGTGACAGTTGAATAGCTTGTCATGAAAAGAAATGGCCAACTTCCATCTCTCATTGTAATATTTCAAAAGATTTGTCAGTATGAAAGGAAATAACTAGAAAAGGAATTGACACTAGACTTTAATAAAGCAGTTTACATCTGCGTGTAGTATACTTTGAACAATATTTCAACATCAACAAAATTTTGAGACTGTGAATGTAATCCAATGTATTCCATGGCTGTGGGTAACAGGGTACTTGCCCAGAGCTTGAAATGGATAGGCGCCTTCAAAATAATGAGACCATAGACTGTGAAATAATGTAAACTGTCAGCAAGGTTTAACAGACTCTAATTATTTCCATGGTATTTTTTGATTCATTTCTCATTTTCAGCCACTGGCAAAAACAGTTATATTTTATTCTCAAGATCATCAATTATTCATTTTTTCAGCCCCTGACCAAACTGCTTGTCCATTCTTCCTTTCATTGATGACCAAACTATTGCAATAGTTTTTATTCAGCAACTCATCAGACTAATGTTGATTCTTTTTGCAGGTGCTCTGGCTACAGATGACTCCTTCTATTCTGAAGGCTGGTTTATAGGTTTAATGTGTGTTATAGTGTTCCTACTCATAATACTTTTGATCATTTGCCTAATCAAGAGAAACAAGGGAGGCAAGTACCACGGTAAGTCCCTCTCAGAACATAAAAAAAAAACCCACTTCCAACAGAAGTATTGCTTGATAAGCAGTTGGAATTCCCTAGGTTGCCTCAATGTGTCTTGTGCTTGACATGACCTCAAAAATTGCCGTCATGTTTTGAAAGGCATTGGCTTAGCTTTGAGGAGTCAGGGCAGCTGTTGTTAAAAAAAAGGTCATTGGCAGGTTTACATGGTAAATGGTTTCAACCAGCAGTTACTTTTGTACTCTGATAATAAATTGGTAGGATAGACTTGTCATTCTTCTCTCTCTCTGACAAGTTCAACATTTCATTACAGTATGGATCTGTATTTTATTTGTCCCTTGTGAAACTGCCAAACTATCATGTCATTGTTCCAGCCCAGCAGTGGTCTTGATCGCTCAGAAAAATCTACAAACCTTGTGAACGATTTAACTGGAATGCAGGATTGTGCATGAATGAGGAATTGATTTTGTGACCATTGTTCAATTGAAAAAAGGGCGGGTTATTTAGTCACCCCTGGTAGTCAATAGTCCATGAAAAGGTTATGGGCAGCCGACATTGTTTGATGTTTACCCATAATGGGGACATGCAGTCCATGGCTTAGGGACCATGCGCTGTGACATGTTTGTTAGTAGTACTGTCACGTTTGTCGTCAGGGATATTCCTATACAACCTGTCCAGCGTACAGAGTTTATAACTTGGCTGTGTCACCATGTCAGTCAGCCTCAGTGGTATTTGACCCAGAGGTCATCCGCCATCAATAGTTTGTCTGTTTGTCAACTCTTTGTTCTGCAGTAGGTTGTGGATCTCTAGTTCCTGAGGCTAATATGCTGACATGAAGTGTCAGATATACTGCCATTGAAATACCATGACTGGTGGCAGGACTGTTTTCACATGCAAAGCCTTGATCAGATGAATCTGCGAACTGGGCAACATGCCTTGTCATTTTATGTTATGTGTCAAATAGATATGACCTTTCATTTTAGATGTATAAATAGAAACATCTGCTCACCAGCAACATGCAACATGGTTGTAAAACTTTACCCTCCTAAGGTTACCTCTAGGTCACAGCTAATGTAAGGGAACATTAGTAATCTTTACTGAATTTGTTCGATAATTAGATCAGTGCTCCGGGCATAAATTAAACTTCAAAGATGAAACAAACAAAATGGTAGCAATATTCGAGATAAATCTGGTTGAAGCTAAAACACAACATAAAATGGTCAAGATGGGAATAAATGTGACAATGATTAAATTGATGAGCACACAGTCCATGTAACGACAATGAGATGCAAATGATATGCGGTTAAGGTCTCCTCGACTAACTTTCAGCTGGTTGCTCACTTTCTACTATTTTTATAGTATTTTATACAAAGGCACAGACTTATTCTACCTGCAACTTAAAACTGATAGTGATTTTGTAGCCCATTCTTGACTATTTTTCATAGTATTTGATAGCCGGTAACAGACACTTCGTGTTCGTGTCGGCTACATGGACGATCTGCCAATTGATGTGGAGATTTTGCAGAATATTTCCCATTTATTTGGACTGATACAGTAGGAATTGGAATGTATTTGCTATAGGTAGAGAAGCACAGGCTGATGTCAAGGAATAATTCAAAAAATCGGAAAAAAAATTGACAATAATTGGAACAAAGCATCGGGCTTGTAACTAGCAATCTCCAAAACTGTTCTGACTCAAACAGCAACAGTAAGATTGAAGTAGTTGAGCAGATAGCTGCTTGTTAGGTGTAATTCCAGTAGGGTGGCACTATGCGTGTGTACAAAATCACTCAGCAAGCTGTTGGATCAAATTACTTTGGTATTCTTGGTGTGCATGTTTTAGAATATATCATGCATTTTACATGGTATCAGAAATGAGACTTCATTAGATGACATGTGACAAAGGTGTTTGACCGTAAGATGGATTTTTTATTTCTGTACCAAAGTTCAAATCATCTCCATCTCAACCATAAAAATATGAAGACATGTTTAATGCTTGATGGGCTGACTGACAGCATTCGCCAGCTTTTGCTGGCAAAAGATTTACACAGTTGTTATCTTCTTAATATGTTATTAAAACCATTTTAAAAATGGATTAACTTTTGCCTTGTACAGAGTGTTTTCATTTAAAACCTGTTTGCTTTGAAACTGTAAGTGTTTCACAGTTTGTATTTCGCGTCTTTTGAAGGTTTTTTAATAAAATAAATAAATAAATAAATAAACATAGGGCACGTTTAAGTTATGGCGAACCAATTCTTGGACATGTTAATCAAATTCAGATATGTAATGCTGTGTTTTTTACACTGACCTTTGACCTTACAGTGTCAGAGAAAGAGGACCAGCTCCATGGTGATATTGAAAGCGTTCCTCACAAAGATGATGAGGGTGGATTTGGAGAGTACAAGGGAAAGTGAGTATCTTGTTTTTGTATTTTCCTTACCATTGAGAGAAATCATTTTCTATGGTACCGCTACTTTTATTTTGCCTGATGCTGTGCTCTGCCTACTAGGTAAGTTGCCATTACAAATGTAAAAGGAAACATTCTCTTGGCTATAGAAGGAATTGTTTTCTTAGGTTGTTTACATCAGCAGAATCTGTATGCCCAGACCATCTTTACTTCTTTTTCATTCTTTGACTTTGTTTCAATGGTCTCCTGTGGGATTAAATGACCAAGATACCCTGCTTTATTTTGTTAGTTTTATCCGGAACCCTTGGCTCCCTTTGCCTTCAGTTTCTACATTAAACAGTGTCATCAAAATTCAGACAAACTAATGCTTGATCCACAAATCCCTAACAGCAGTTTTTATGAATTTCATTGATGTGGAAATGATGTTCAGTTTACTATTGAAGGAGGAAAGATGATGTTTGTTTGTTCATGTGAGTGAGATATTTGTGAAAATTTGTCGCAGAGTCAACCAAATCTGACCACTTTTTCAAAAAGCTAAATTATGAACACTGTAAACACTGTTACACTGTAAACTGCAAAATTTTACAACCCAGAAAAATACCAAGCTCGGCAAGTGAACATCTACAGTTCATTAGGTCCTGCCTCCTTTTTCTCTCATCAAGTTGCTGTCTCTTGTTCCAACAAGAATATGTTCATATCATGGTCGCTGACCACATCGCAAGTTGGTGTGTTGGAACTTTTGTTGCTCATAAGTGTCTGAGTGCAGACCCTGTCTGAGTGAAGTATTTGCTTTGAATTGTGTATTCCTTAGACCAGCTATATCAGTAGACAACTGATTCTCATCGTATGGCCTTGATTAAACTTGCAATGAAATAGGGAAATCTTTGAATGCAAATGAATCAGTTGTGCAGCAGGTCTCATTGGTGTTATCAAATACAGAAACCAAACATTTGAGCAGAATTCAAGTCAAACATGACGTTCTGTACATTCTAGACACAGCCTATTCTAATTTAATGGATGTCTCGTGCCTTGAACGTTTTGCAGTACTGAGAAAAACAAGACAGATTCACACTTCATGAGAAATATCAATCTGATTAAAATCAACTGTGATAGTAAAGATTGTCATATTTCCACCTTCCCTCGTTCTTTGTTGTTGGTATTAGCTGTTAGTTGCCAATTCTAGATCTGATATCAATCAGATTAGGTGAAAATGCCCGTTTGATTTCCTGATAATAGTCACACTGCTTCTCAAATTACATCATTAAAGCTTTGAGGAACATACATACAATGAATAGTGCTACTTAATGCATGATAACCTATCTGTTAGTATTTTCTATTCCATTCCCATTTACCTCAAATTTGAAATGGCGCTTACCATAGAAAAATTTGAACAAAATTTGAAGGGGGGGAGGGTGAATCAGTGATCTCTGTGACCGTCAGTAAAAACATTGGAGCATTCTCCATCAGCAGTGGAAATCATCAAAACAATAATTATGTCTCTATGAACAGACCAAGTTAAGAAGAATCATGCATGCATAAGATGTCTCTTCATGTACCGTAGATATACAGGTAGATCAAGTCAGTTTTGTTGTGACCCATGTAGGAAACTGATTTAACAGATATTGCCAGCTGAGAGTATACATTACACAGTGTTCACAAAGTACATACACATTGCTAGCATTGAGTGTATTGGATTGTGAACGGAGCCAAACATGCCATCATAGGAATTGTTTTGAAGTGTGTCACAATCTATCAAAAATGTTAATATTTCTCTGTAGTTATACCTGGTGGTGTATTATCCTGACTGTCTGAAGCGTATACCTCATTAATAAATGAAACCCCAGGGCTCCCGCTAAGTCACCAAAATGATTAGCCAACTCATTAGCCAAATCAAAAATCTTTTAGCCATTTTGAGTAACTTTTAGCCAGTTTATGATCTCAAGTGTGGCAACAGCTTTCTCGCCATTCAGGAGTCCCTAATTTTACAAATCAAGATGTTTTGTATGATGTTCATGATGGTTTTTACACTAACGAAATATGTGTTTAGTTTTTGCATTTATAATCTGTGTTTTTATGACATTTCAGGGATAGAAATCCTTTCTCATTTTTGGTGGTAAACTTTAAACACCAGAAATAAAATTAGGTAGCAATTGAATTCTAAAAATCTGATCTTATTCAAAGTTGGTACATAAACATTGACTTATGTCATACATATACGTGTTGATTTTTTAAACAGTAAGATCAAATATCGCTGCATGGCGGTGATTTTGTTACAATTTTCTAATTTACAGAGCCATAACTCAGACATATTTCCACCAGTATCATTCAAAGTTGGTACAAGGACATTGACCTATTTCATACGTATGCTCGTCAATTTGTTTCACGTCATGTAGCAGTAACATGTCAATTATTGAAGTTTCGTAAGTAGGCTGATATGTCAAGAAATACTGATCAAATTTCATGAAACTTTGTACAGATGTTAAGCTCACATTGCTTTAACATTGAAAAAGACATTTATCAGTGTCATTTTAATTAATTTGTAATTGCATATGTAATGAACTTTCCTAATTAGAGTGATATAGCCACAAATTAATACAATGTCAAATTTGATGAAACTTTATACAGATGTTGATCTCATAGTGTTGTAAATACTGCATCAAACTTTATGAAATATGGTACCAGTGATAATCTGTTAAGTGTTAGGATTGTATGCAAAAATGTTTTGCAACATCCTCTTCAATTATTCCTAGTTGACTCATTTTATGAACTTTAGGATGGTGGCCTACATTGGTTTTATGTTTTCATCACCATGGAACTCATTCTTGGCCATTGAGCGCCATCTGTATCAAAGTATTTTTATCACAGACCTAATTAATGAAGAGGACTCTATCCTCTCTGAGGACATGTAATCAAAGTACCCATTAATTAACAAGTGGGGACTGTGTCATCAACGATGACTTGTTCTCCTTTCTTTTGTATTATGGCTCCGTTTGTGAAAGTTTCCTTTGAAATTATGGTTTTACTATCAAACTGAGTAGTTGCAGGCCAAATTTTGATACAGCAAAGTAGGTAAAACTTTTGATAGACTCAAGGACGACCCAGGACTCACAGAGGCAAAGCAGGCCTCAGTGTATTCATGGACCTTACGTTCATGATGTATTGCAGTATCGAACAGCAACAATGTTTGTTTTACGTACCAGGGAATTTGTAACTTTGTAGAAAGGAGATTAAACTGTTTCAATACATTGCAACTTTGTAGGAAGGAGGGTAAACTGTTTCAACATCTTACAACATTTATTGTTAGGTGTAGTTTTCTGTTGAGGAGGTCTAAGAATTCAATAGCCACTAAATTAGCCAAACAGGAATTTTTGTAGCCATTTTTACTTTCTTCGCATTGGGCGAATTGGCGAATAGGTAGCGGGAGCCCTGAACCCTACTCTCCTCTTTTGAAAAAAAAAATTCCCAATACCAGCAAAACTTTGTGTACATTTAGACGTGTTTCTATTGCATCTGAGTTTGTACACATAGCAGCAATACCAATAACCAAGCACCAATACACATTACACTAATGGTAGTTTTGTGAAAATTTCCATGGAAACTGCATGTTTTGGCTCAGAGTAGGGGCTATGGCATGTCATAACTTAGAGTAGGGGCTATTTTCATTCAGTTTGCTCTCAAGCCTATCATTTACTGTTTGCAGGATAAACTTACAGGTCTTTGAGTATGCGACCGTGCCGATACAATAGTTATCCAGTGTTGAGATGCAGACATATGCAGTGTTCACTGTGTCTGGGTTACATTTGCAAAATACCAAGAATGGAAATTTACAATCTGTCTGTAGTGTAAAAAGACAAGTGAATTCAAGGAAAACAAATTATACAGAGATAAAACTGAACATCACATCATTAAAATGAAAAGTCGATAGACTTTATCTCCTCATAGTTTCAGTTTCCCTTTGAAGAAGATAAAATAACCGAAAGACAAACCAAGTTCCAACTTACATGTAAAGGGTTCAAAATGACTAGGTGCATCTCTTTGCACATTTTTGCTATGAGATTTCAATAATGATATACACAGTGTTTGCAATAGCATTCTTATTAAATTGGTTGTTATGAACTTTCAAATTCTCCATATTGGTGAAGATGAACCTGCTATAAATAATTTGTGTATTTGCATCTAAAGCATCATATATTGACTGGGGTTGGAAGATTTACTTGTTGCCAACATCATAGAAAAACCAAAAAAAACTCAATCTGTCGATATAGAACCGAAAGTATCTCACAGCATTAGTGAATAGTTTGATAAAACCTACAACTCTGTTTACAGGGACTAAAAGGATAAAATGCAGCAAGATTTAAAGCCCACGGCAGATTGCACTGAGAAAAAAATAATCTATTTCTGTCCCTGCTTCATAGCAGTATCCCGGCAGACTTAGTCTCCAGACTTCAAATTGAATTGTAAAGGAACCATTAAAAGAACATACTTGGAAATCCCTTCTACTCAATAAGTGGCAGTTGCCGTAGCAACGCCATTCCATGTGTACCACTCCTTGACTGGGTAAAAACCGTGACTTCTTAAGATTACGTTTCACTTTTCAAGGAGTTGGATCAGGCTTTCCATCTCTTTGTCTGGGTTTACGTTTCCTCCAATTAGGTTTATTCTGGCTACATGCCCTGCAACATCACAAGGAGGGCCATTTCAGTAACGCCTAAATGTACACTGTGTCTAAGTTGGCATCCTCTCTCCACATGCTATGTCTTCTTACTGTACTTGATGAATGGCAAGGCAATGAATGTCTGTCAACTTTAAAAGGGCATGCTCCTGATGTGATGAAAGAGAAGGCATGATTGAATTTAATAATAGATATATGGAAACAGGACTTGTAAAGCGTGAATTGGATGAGTATCTAAGTAGGTCAATAAGTGTACTTTTCAAGGAATGTGTCTGTCTTTAACCATCTTCCATCAGAGTTTTGTACACTGCTAGTCTTGTTCAAAAATAGTTGCAACCATATACCAAGGAATAATAGTTGAAAATTGAAGAAGAAAGTAACAAGAAAACTCACATATTGGGTTAACAATTGTTACAGTTAACAGGTGTGTACAGCAGCAGCACAACCTACCAGTGGCAGTCGAATATTTTTGTGGAAAATTCCCTCTGCCACATCAACTCAAAAAAATATTCTCATATATATGTTCTCTGAACATTGTTCTTTGTCTTGTGATAATTGCAGAGAGTCCCCTGACACTGTAGATCCCAGCAAGAAACCTGAGACAGGGAGTCTGACCAGCAAGGGAAGTGGTGATACAGACAGCATGGCAGAGTACGGTGATGGTGAAACCGGTCAGTTCAATGAGGATGGATCCTTCATTGGACAGTACGGAGATGAGAAGAAGAGAAAGCAACAAGAGCATGCTGGAGAAGGTGACACCTCATCCCCGAATGCTTTCTCAACGTTCGTGTAAGAGATCGTCTCTGGCTTTGCGGTCTCTCCCAAATGGGTGCCATCATCTTCTGTTATAACTGAAATGACATTTAAAATCTGAAGGGAAATAATCGTTGATGTTGGAATGTGATTTAGACAAATGTGAAAGAGTGGAAATGAAAACCAACTTATGGCAGCTAGAAAAAAGTGCCGGGTCCTTTGGAGGAAGTCAGTGCTTGTGTGTAGTTCCAGATGTCACCATTCACAGTGCTGTGCTTTGTATTATTCTTGGTGTCTGCTGTTGCATGTCAGACAACTAGCCATGACAAAACAATGCCAAAGTACAAACTCCTAATGAGTGTATATTGGCTTCTTTTTTTCCTTTCCAACCAATATGTGTATACTTAGACTGTATTATCAACAACTAAACATCCAAAGAAAGTAGGTGTATTATGGATTAAGTACTTTAATATCACAACATCTATCGTTTTGTATTGAAATTGTTTAGTTATTCATAGATGTGATAATATTGTTTATTGCTCTTTAATAACCGTAAGAGACTTAGAAATGTGTAATGATGGTGAAAATCTATTTGCCTCCAAACAGTCCTCAATATTCTTACACCCCAAAACATGTGATATACACTGAAACATGTAATATACACCAAAACATGTAATATACATGTCAGATGAGTGTGACAGTAAATATTAAAGGTATTCGGTCACCTGTTTTGTAATAGCCAATCATAGATTTTACGCGGGTGGCCGCTTTTTAAAAAGGGCGCCCCCACTCGACCAGCCATGGCATACTTAGCAGCGTCGTCTGCATGTTCTTTGACGCATCAAATATGGAGGACCGACAGCTACAGGTGTTACGGGCTAGTACGCCAAGCCCCGCGCCCTTTACCATATATGGAATATGCAAATTTACGGTGACCGTGTACCTTTAAGTACATTAACAAAAACTGAAAGAGACAAACAAGTAATGACTTCATCCATATGGACATACCAAATTAAAATAACCAACACAATAAATAATGCTAATAATGCTGATAATTTTTTATTCCTTCTAAGAGTTAAAAAAAAAAGAGTTTTTAATATAATCTCTTTACAATATCGATTGCCAACAAAGAATTACTGCAAAATAAACCATAGCAATGCCATAGTTGAGGATTTCACCTGCAGCATTTCAACTAAAGGAAAAGTTTCCCGGTTGATCTACGTCCTATGCGTGTATAATCACTGTATATTTCTCTTTTTGTTTTCCTTTTTTTTAACACGGGGCAACACGCAATGTTAGACTTCAACCGAGGGGACTTCTTTGAAATAAAAAAGTTATTTATTATTTTCAAAAAGTTTTCATTTCATTATTTGTAATGCTGCAGTCAGTGCTCGTGAAATAGTAGTTTTAGTCTGTTAAGTTTTCCAAAGTCTTTACGCAGAGATATATAATTCAATATTTTTTACAAGTTGATGCTTTTATTTCTAAGATTGTAAATGTTAGTCTTTCTTCGTGGTGTCATTATTGCCCCGTTTGTTTTTATTTTCTGCATGACAAATCTGAGAGGCATTTTCATCATGAATTTTAAATTCTCATTTTAGAAAAGAAAATGTGATTCTTATTTGTAAGATTGAAATTTTAATATTTTGCGTCAAAATCTCTTTCATGAACCATACAAGAATAGTAGTTTTATTTATCAGATATCTTGAGATATTTAGGAAAAATGCATTTCACAGATGATCATTAGACTTATTGACAGTTGCATTTCAATTCTAGTCATAGATCTTTTAAAAGTTACATGCAGACCATTAGGTTTGTAATCATTCTTACGTCAGCGAAGAGGGTACATGTAGGAGAAGACACAAAATTATTGACCAAGATAATTCAAATTGGTTTTCTTGTATTACAAGTACTGAATAATGTTTGTTACCTAAGGTACATAAGTGCTCCAACTTTTTTCTGAAAAAGCGTGTACAGTGCTGCTTTTGTTGTTTGTTAAGTGTTTTTATCGTCAATGAAGTGTATTTTCAGTGTTTTAATCGTTGGAAAACCCCGCGATCAGTTGAATTATGGTTGAGATAGCTGGGGTAGAGAAAGAAATCTAACTAGACATTTTATTGATAAATTTGCACATTACATACAATTCAGTAGCATTAATGACACTCTTTGTTAAAGAACTAGGCAGTAGTCTTTTTATAGACTGGATATTGCATAATAAGTGAAATGATATAGCATTATGTTGCTTCAATCATCCGTGTCAAAATTTTATGCATTTCATAGATGTAATGTGTAGGAAATTCTGAGGAAACTAGAAAGTTCAAAGGTCAAACCGTCTTAAATTTGAGAGACAAAAACCAAGGGCAATTCTTCTGTATGTGAAAGAGCTGGAAAAGTGGAAAGATTGTGGTGTTCGTGAAAAAAGTGCCTATTAGATCCAGCTCTGTCATCTTGCCAATGTCAAACCACTCCAGTTCTCCAAATTTACCCTGGTTTAAGCCTGTACAGTTCCATGTGTTTTTTCCCGTTTTTGTACAGATACAATATAGGACTTTTGTCTGTGCCCAGAGGTTGCTCGTAATTGCGCTTTTATTGTCGTTAGATACATCGATTTTACTGCCACCTGAATATCTTCACTAAATTTTAATTGTGCACACTGGAGATTTAAAAAACGCTTGTGATGTAAAGGAGGTCAGATTTTAAACGATTGTTTTTTGAACTTTGAATTGCCAGATATTATCATTCTGATGGTTTGTGTAGAACTATGTGTATGTGCAATTTTGAACGGGAAAAAAAATCAGACTCTCTGGTGTATTATTATGTAGATGCTGCAAAGTAAAGCAAAAACAAGACATTGTTATCATCACTGTTTTCAAGTAAATAATTGGTCTGTGGATAGCTTTGTATTTCAGTAAAAGAAATAACTTGACAATTTTTGTTGAAATTTTATTCCAGGCAAATATAACACATCTCATTTAGCTGTGATTCTTCTAAGAATGCCTTGAATAAGTTCTGAAATCCTGGGTTTTAAATTTGTTACCATTATAGTACTCATTGATGTATTTCCAATTTCCATCACACCAAATGTTATCTGTAGCTAATAAAGTTGTTGTGTGAAAAAAATACAATGTGTGTACCGTTATTTCATTGTGTGTTGAGTGAATTGGCACACGGTCAATGACCTCACAGACAAAGCCTGAAGAACACTGCGTAGGTTGAGGTACAAGTGTACTGTTGTGACTTAAGCAGGTACTGATATTATTCAGAAAAGTGTTTCAAAACCTTTCCAAATACTCTACTCGTGAAGTAGATTGTGTTCAAGTCAATGATTTTGTAAAATAAAGTCATTTCAGTGGGTTGTTATGCACTAGTACTACTTTTAGTTTAATGCAGAGCATTTTGAGCGGGATTGCCGTAATATGAATGTACGCTGTCTTCACTGAGCTATAAAAGCATGACATCTGCACATGCATTTGGTGAATACAATTAGTCTAAATAGGTGTGAATTTTATGATAACTCCACTACATCACGATAACTGTGCTGCCATCATATTAAAACACAATGCTTTATTGATACACTGGCAGACGTAGTCACATGATGAATAATTTGGCATGACTCCAGTGATCTCCTTGATGATGCTATCCAACACTTCGCACTCCCAGCACACCGTACAATCACACAGGTTTTGCCCAGACCATGGGCATTTGTGAACATATGCTATCATTTTGTGAAACTATTTTTAGGTCCTTAGGCTCAATTATCAATTGCTGTAAATTCAAAGCCTGTAAAAAGCAGGTCTTCAACTGTCGCCATTTAAGAGGTCTTTGACCTCCAGAACTTGCATAAATATGGCGTAGGTAAACTACCCAGTTGTATTGAACAAGGATTGAATATTAATCATCATTTTGTTCTGTTCTGATGATGTCTTATAGTTTAATGTGTCTATCATTTAATAGGATATGCTGAAGGGAGTATGGATCATTTCAATGTGTACTTTGTGACTGCTGTTTAGACAATACATACATTTATTTTTATAAACATGGCATTTCATATAAATAATTCACAGCTCATTTCATCCATATTTAGTCACTGCAAGGACTTTGCAGATGTCCGCCAAAGTTGATAATTTATGATTTTTGCATTGGCTTTTAACCCACCACCCTATTCAAACTTAAACTAGACGATGAATCTTACACTCAAAGGTTGCTTGATGGAGTACATAACTATCACTATATCTGGCCGACTGTCCTGCAACCTGAAATGTTTGCATTTTAATCGCTGTTTACAGAAGTTAGTCAAATTTGATTGATAAAAACAGAAAGATACTGTACTATTCTGTGGAATGGTGCGTGTTTGGTGTAATGGAGCCCCTAGGACAGTTAAAGCAATGCTACCAGTATGTAAGTGCCATGAGGAGGTTCCACATTTCACCATTTCTAAATTTGGCTACATATGTATATTGTTATAATACAGATGAGTATTGTTTCTGTAAACTTGAAATATGAAAATTGAAATGATATGGATCATATACACTGTACTCTCACAGTTTTTACACACAGGATATAAATAAATACTATCTCCACTGTTTAATTGCATTTGTTAATTAATTTTCACAAATCTACAGGTACTCTAACTGTCCCATTCATGTAATCAGAATGGTTTTATGTTAAGTAGCTTCACTGTTGATGTTTTGATTATGAATTGACCGGCTTTCACTGCATTGGATTCCAGAATTCTCCATCTCCGTATCTTGTCTCCATACACACATTCATGTAGTGCTTTGACTAGACAGCAAGAAGTCAGTCTGCAATTTTAAAAATAGATTTTGGTCACGAGTGATACTATTATGATGTCATATTGTACCACGAACTGTTTTATCTTGCAAGTTCAAACATGAATAATGTTCACTCAACATATAGTGTTCTGTATGGTCTGAAAAGATATTATTCAAACATATATCAACTGGCAGAGTGCTGGGGTTAGATGGCTTTATGAGTGCATATACATATGTACATGCAGGAAATAGAAACCAGGCACACATCTTTAGCATTCCAAAAATGGCATCTATTAGATTTTGACAGTATGGTGTACACGAATACTTACAACCCAGACGACCCCTGATACCATGAACCTTGTGTTGATGTATCATACAGATACTTATGTACCTAGTACAAAATCATTCATGAAGACCTGAAAATACTGAAACCAAAAGTTATCAAGTCTGAAAACCATTCTGAAAATTTCACATTCTTTTGATCAAATTGCCATGTGGCAGGACTACAAAAAACTGTTTGACATTCAGAACAATGCTTGTAATTGTTTCAATGCATTTCCTATATTTGTAGTCTTCACAGATGTTACAAGGATAAAGTCAATCATTATCTATTTTATCAATCTATCTCTCTATATTGGAATTCTGTCTGTCTGTCCACATGTATTGACACATATATGGATGCATGCATGCATTAAAGTAATTATTGTAGGTGGAATATAATGAGTCCTTAATTTGCACATGATCTGGGCAATGTTAATTGTTTCATATTTTCTGGCATAGAAACATGATCGCAGGCATTTACGGAGTAGGCATTTCATATAAAAGTATTTATATTTCAATGAGACCATACGGTTATACCAGCAAACAAACTTTGATCCAAGTTTTGAGTATGTAGGTTGCTTTCATCCGCAATATTTGGTTTCATATTTGCCTCTGTTATAATTGGCTGCCTGCCAAGGTCACTGATCACCATAGCAACTGCTAATGTAATATGTGATATGCAATGAATGCAATATGTAATTAATGCTTAAAAAGCCATCATTACCTAAAATCTGTATTCAAATTTTAAAAACCATCATTCAGTTTAAAAATCTGTCAAAAGAGTTAGTAAAATCTGATGATGAGTCTCCCGGTGAGCCGTCAGTATATTACAAGAATCTAAGAGCCATTACCACAGAACATTTTAAAGATGTTATGACATGTCCAAGTAGCTTTGATTAATACTGAACAGACAAAATATTGTAACTGTCATCAATGGATGATTGTCTGTGGGATCATTTTGTTGGATTTTTCACTGTGAATATTTGTCCAGCATATTTAAATTTCAAGCAAAACATGACGAATGATTATGAACATATTGCTATTGGCATTAACCCGGAGGTCAACTCATGTCTGACAATGAGAGAAACATTACACTGTATCATTGAATGCCAGCTGGACAGGGTGAATAACACCGAAACCAAATTATATATGTATGCAATTGATACATCTGTGCAGTGTGGAATAGATCTCATGAATTGTAGATAACAAAGCTGGCATATCAGAAGTTCATTCAACTTTCAAATATTCCAAGTTTTCAAGCTTTTGAAATTAATCATAAGGAGTGCAAAACACAGAAAGGTTTACATGAATTCAAAAGCTGGCTTTCCTGGAGAAGGTTGTACTCACATGTTCTTTAAACAGTGCAGATTACAGAAAAGACTCAACATATTGATGAATGTAATTTAGTCATTGATTGTGAATTATGCAAAACCACTTATCTTCATGTTTGTTCATTTTGTTTGTTGCCTATGTTGTATTTGAAATGAAATGTCATATACAGTTTTCAATAAAATCATGCATTATGGTCTGATGTTGAATCATTCATGGTAAACATAATGTGCATTTCATTTCATTTCATTTGTAATTCTAAACTCATACACATTGATCCATCAGGGAAGTGGCTCATGTTTTGTTCCAATTTTCTACCACTTATTGAACAGATTTTATGAAGTTCTAATGATTTTATTTGATGTATTTATATTCCGACAACAAATGTATCATTTTCCTATAATTTTCATATTTTACCATTTTACTTACATGACACATATATGATATACATTTTCAACATGTTTCCTTTTGTTCCTGCTGGCCATATCTCCTTCTACCCATCACTATTTCCATGAAACTTGGTGACTTAAAGCCTTATGATTAAAAGCAAAGACAGACCACTATGCCGTAGATTCTTACCAATTTTCTTTTATCAGCTGGAAAGGAAACAAAACAGACACTGCAGACACCTGAATTCAAGTTTTGAGGCTTTAATTAATCCTTTTAATCCTATCCATGGACATAATGGGCAAATGTATTCATGAAGCAATCAGTAAACAAATTTGGAGATGCAATTATAAAAATGGACAAGTTAATATTACTTTCAGCCACTTAAAATATTTCACATTTAAACAAATCGATTGCAGCTACTGCATATTGCTATCTTCACAAAAGATACAGTCCGGGGTTAAAATTAAAGAAAATTTAAGTTCCAGTCATACAAGGCCGTGCAACCATTGATAGGCTATTGACTATGATTAAACTATACTGTATAATTACCCCTAGTGTCTATTTTCTAATTGTATTCTACCAATTAATCTGTATAATGCATGGTCTCTTGACAAATACACTTTCTTTTCCGTGATCAGCATTACAATACTGCCTATGGCCATCTGACCTTTTATCTGAACACATGCCCTGTATCATACTGCTGTTTATATGAGGGCGCTATATAACTCTCAATGAGGGGTGTACTAACTTCAAGGGAAGGTGTTTTATAGGTGGCAGACAAGCAATTTAGTCAAGGAAATATAGAATGGCATTTTGAAACAGAAGTTATCAAATTGTGAAAATAGCAAAGTAATTTCTTTAATTTCAGGAGTCTGTGTGGAAATAAAATGCGCTCAACTTTTCAATTTTGTACAATAAAAGGAACTCCTTTGTAGCAATAGAAATGCCAACTCACTATCAATGACAAACTTCAGATTTAATTGGTTAATCAGGGTTATCTAGGGAAGGGTGATTATTATACTATCAGATTACCGCTAGTTAAGGTGGCTGGAAAGGCTATTTTGCACCAATTCTTTCTCAGAGTTAATGTCAAGTTTCAAGTGTTAGAATCACGATATTTAGTTCAAATTTTCAGGATAACTCCCATACTCAATTTAATACTTTCTCCAAAGAATATAAAAATTGTATATTTGCAGCCATGATTTTGAAATATGACACCAGTAAATATTAAAATTTAATTTTTCATATTTTTTTACATATTTGAATTTAATAATAATTGGATAGTACTTAATATTACCAAATTAGTTATAAATATATTGACACTTTATTGTAAGATGTGTACAGCAGGATTTATAAATAAAATTTGTTTTTATGATTTTACATGGGTTTACATATCAAAAAATTATTAAAACATCCTTTCAAATTTCAAAATGTAATTTTTCAAAAAGTACTTCAAATACAGGAAAGTTGTGCCATAGTCATCTTGTCTGTAACCTTGTTAATAGGCTGTAAAAATTCCATGTCCATATCTCATTTCATAGGTTTCAATTCAATTGGCATAAAATTACGCTGGAAAACTGTTATTCTGTCAAAAATGTTGAAAACAAGCCATATTTGCACCCCTCTTTTGAAGTCACAGAGCAGTATTTTTGGTTAATCTCACTTTTGACACCTCTTTGACACTCAAAGAATCTAAAAATGCATTTACAATAGCAGTCACTCATTCTGAATGCAAGCACTCCCTTGTCAAACTTTCCTGAAAAACAGCAAACATGACTTTCCCTTTACAAACATTTTTTTAAAAGCTAGGGGACCTCTACCATAGTTAATACACTAGGGACTTCCCAACTTCTTCTTATTTGGTCAGTTTTTCAGAAGTTTCAACAGGCTATAACTCTGCAATACCTTTGAGCCAAATTTCTATGTTTTTTTTATTCCACAGAGAATGTTGACTATTTTTATATTTTAATTGTTTTATTGAAGTTTATAACTGACGCTCTAGCCTTTCAAACCACCTTAATACATTCACTAAAATCCAGTCCTGGAACCTGGAGTAACAGGTGTCTGCCTTCATAATGTTATTAGGGACTGGTCAGTTTCTTCAGCCTGGGGGGGGGCGGTGGATTCATGGGGGGGGTCACCCTGTTTTTGACTTTGGTGATAGGGGGGGTCACCATGTTTTTGAAATGCCCAATAGGGGGGGTCAGTGTGTTTTTGAATTTTGAAACAGGCTCATCATTGCCTATAAAATGCTAGTGTCAGCCACAAATTTCATCATTGAGTTGTATTTTTCGGCGCGCCCTTCGGGCGCGTAACTTTAATAATCAGTCATATTTTTCAGCACGCCCAACTTTAACATATCAAGCATACATACATCAGAGATATATGTATGTTCAATATTTTTCAGCGTGCTCTTCAAGCTCATTACTTTAATATATCAGACATTTTTCAGCATGCCCTTCAGGTGCATGACTTTAATATACAAGGCATATATATCAGAGATATCAGGATGTTTCATATTTTTCGGCGCGCCCTTCGGGCGCAATACTTTAATAAATCAGAGATATCTTGATGTTTGCTTAGTGAAAGTGTACCATTATGAAATCTGCATTTCATATGAAAAGGATGACAAATTCCTGATACTTTTCTGTTCTCTCTATGAGAATTCAGTATGAGAAAGCAACATGCACAAATATTTCACAATATATATTTGATACAGTGACTTATTTTAGGGATAGAAAAATGACAAGATATCTTTCCTTCTCATTGATGCAATTATTTTCCTTTGTGACACAGGTTTTCTGTAGAAAGATGCTTTTTTATGAACAAAATAACAGTTAAAAAAGTCAGTTTTTGTCATTATTAGCTGTGCTTTTATGGTTTCAATGTTACAAGAGAAGGTCCTCTCAGACACTGTACACATCAGATTTGGCTAAAAAAGCTCTCTATGGCTCCTCAGGAGATTTAATTGGATGGTTGGCAAGTCTTAACACCCATCAAAGTTTTTGATTCACTGCTTTTCCTCTTTGATATTAATGATTGTCATCCATTTCTGTACAACAGTTCAGGACATCTGGTTAAGCATAGAAAGTGTGAAATACATTCACAGCTCATTCAAAATACAGCTCATTCAAAATGTACTATATTCAAACTTTAAGACTGACACTTTGAAATTCCTATCTTACAACTGACATGTCAACAATATCATTAAAACATAGAATGACTATTTAAAATATGAATATATGTAAAATGTAAAATATAATTTAATATACGTATATATATATATATATATATATATATATATATATATATATATATATATATATATATATATATATATATATATATATATATATATATATATATATATATATAAAATTTATGTCCACCTTTTGTTTTACCTATGTCGGCGCCAGGGGGGGGGGGGGTCACCCTGTTTTGAAATTTGGAATAGGGGGGGTCACCCTGTTTTCAAAATTTGGAATAGGGGGGGTCAGCCACTTTTGACGTCGGCAAAAAATAATCCACCGGCCCCCCAGGCCGAAGAAACTGACCAGTCCCTTATAATACTATATTGTGAAAAATACCTCATGTTGATAATTCTATGTTTATATTAGAGAGTCTTGTCCTTCTGTTGACCATACATGTGTGGTCAACTTAGACACACCTGGAGACTCGGGCTGAGAACAGCTGTGAGAGGCAGCTCAGAGAAACGGTAAAAGATGTAAATTTTGGACACTATGTTTGCATGACCAGAAAGAGTGTGTCAAAGGAACACTGAGACCAATCTTTGTCATAAAAACCTTAAAAACTATAATTTTTCTAAGCGGCACAACTTTCATTGCTATGTGATGAAACTGAACCTTGTAGGAGTTAATGTAGATTTGTAAAATGGTTTAGGTTACTAAGGCCCCGATAGTCTTAAAGTCCTGTGCAAAATCCCTCACACTTTCCTTGAATGGGCTGTAAGAACCATGCATGTACACGATTGCAAAATAATAAGTCTCACAACTGTATGGAAAATTAAATTTTCAGCTTTCAGCAAATGAGCATTCAAGTTGATGTAGGTAATTTGGTTGATGTCCTCTTGATGTCATTCTTGCTGGTCTAATGTTTTTACGGCAAAAAGGGAATCACTAGTAACTCTAGTCTATAACAGTGAGTTTAGCTGTGACTTTTCCTGCCTCTAGAGTATCACCTACAGAAGCCTTCATCTTCTGTCTTGACATCTGTGATCTGCAGTTGACCATCCTGTGAAACAGCACAGTAATTGTCCCGGGAAAATCAGTGCCTCAAGAAAATGTAAAGTAAAGTGCGAGTGAAAGCTTGGTGGGCAATCAAAACAAAAAATTTAAGTCTTAGAGGAATATCTGCTCTTTGTGATAATAGTTGTAATGAAAAATGAAAATTAAGGATGAGTGCAGCTATCCATTGTCAGAGTAAATACCTCATAATATCTTGCACCTTACATAACACTTGCGAACATTACTCCAATTACAATGTCTATAAATTATTAAATACCTGATTCCCTCGACTCCTGCACCAATGCTACAGCTGTTGGGTACCTGGTTCATAATAACTCCATCGCAATTACTGTCTATTAATTATCAACACATCAATTGTCTATACCAATGCTGCTCAACAGCCATTACTGCTTTGGCTATCACATCATATTAAAACTGCTGTTGTGTCTACTCATTCTGAATAATTAAATATTATTTTTCCAGCTAATTCACCGACCTTTTGACCATCTCTTTGCCAGAATATTACTGGTTTTGGATTTCCTGATGCTTTGCAGATATATGCTTTGCAAACATAGCCATTTCATTTGCAGTATAAACAGGTTCAGCTGAAAGGTATTTCCATATGGATTTCATTTGAGCTAAACTTATAATTGACTTGAATGATAGGTAATGGACACCTAAGAAGGCACCGATTAAAGAGATTCTAGATTCAAATCTACTAATAATAATTTGATTCACTTTTGCCATTTCGGAAGATGAGCTGCTGATGTGCAGCTGCTTAGAGGGTTATATCTGATTGGTAGATAGTTATTATTATTTACAGCAACTTAAGGAGTCTACAAATAGGACTATTCTCTACCTGGTTGGTGGTTTGGAAATGATTCAATGACAACAAATCAGTTTCAGCCAACCTATTGGCTAAAAGCTTTCAAGATGCTGCACATAGCACAAAGAAAGCATGGGGTGCACTTCAAGGTCACTCACAACAGAAAGTTTACATAAGATTTTTTCTGAAACTTCCCTACTGGAAAATGTTAAATAGTTGGGCTAATGTGCAGCACTGAATAAGATCTGACCCAATTGGGTAGCTTAATCTGACCAATATAATGAAAACAATACAAATAGACTCCCTAAGTGGCTGTGAATAGTGAAAAAGGACCAATCAGAGAAAGAGCTTATTCAAGCTGCACATCAGCAGAAATAGTTCTCCGCAACATAAAAAATATATACAAAATATCATGTTCTATATTACATATTATATACATACAAAACATATACAAAAATAAAAATCAAATGTTACTGAGCAAGTTTTGGGATACGGAAACAAATTACTGAAAGATATAAGAATATTTGAAATTCAAAATGGTCACTATATACTCCAAATTCGTATTCTATTGTAAAAAAATTAACTATTTGAGTTTTGCTAAAACCAAGATGGTGAAAGTTTGATTTATTCTCAACAGGCTTCAAAATGAGTCCATGCAGACAAGCAGCAGACTTAGCCAAGTATTACAACAATTTGAGTGTCAGAAAATCTGTCCAAAGATTTTATATTTGCTGGACTGTACCAAAGTTCATCAGTGATGACAGTCAAGCGTTGATGTTATAATGTACTCAGTCTTCTAAACACAATGACCATACATCAAACTGAATTCAACATTTAATTATTGGTTTTATTGCAGATCAGTGAAGTGTCTTCTGATGGGTGTGAAAATCTCAAAGCAATTTAATTGGCTTTATGCTAATTAACTATAGTATTAAAACCTCTAATGTTTCACCAATGCATGACATTGAGCTTGAAGTGTAATTGTGAATGCAGAGCTGATGGTTTCGTCGTGTTTTGACAGGGAACATACAATAAGAAGCGAAAGAGTTAAAGTTTCTGTTTTTGTAGTAGTTAAAATGAAAAAGAAAATTAAATATTTGCAAATGCATTTAATTAATCAACCTATTGTGTTTAGTTATAGTCAGTCATGTGTGCCATGATTTTTAAAGGATTTCTTCCACTTTTAAAGGGACAATAACTCAATTTTTTTTGGTGATATTTTCATTACTTTTCCCAGTTTTCATTTCAACTTCAGACAATGCTACTAGGAATAGATCAAGAAATATCTTCAATAGTTGGTTTTCCTTGCCTATATTGTGGTACACATGAAATAAATGTTATTATCCAAGACGAAAATTCACATTGAAGAATTACCTTAATCCCATCAAAGATAAATCAATAAAGTTATTTTGCAGATAGGATGTAAATACATATTGCATAATGCCTGAAAAGATTCATACCATCCAAATCTTACGATTTTTATGATTTATGTCAACTAGTCTACAATGATTATATGAAAACCTCTAGAGAAAACAAGATTTCACCATATATTGTTTAGTAGGTACTTATCATCTTGTTTTTGTGAAAGTCGAACTTTTTTCACGTAAAAGTTGCCCTGCAAATAAAGGCCACAAAATTTCTGGAGGTTTCAATTTTTATCATGACACTTTGATTGCATCCCTCAACTATTGCTTTCAATTATGAAGAGAACAGTTAAAGTTCATCATTAGTATGTAATGTTACATCGCTACCTTTGTATAGTTTTTCTTTGAAAATATTAGATGTTGATACTTATGTTAAGATTTTTTTCTAAAGTTAATATCATTTTCATATTCCATAACTTATTTGTAGGCGAGCAAGGAGTAGGTATGTTCACTCTCCATTAATCATTCCAATGCATATATGTACCGGTTCCGCATGAACGCCGCTCACATTTGATATCACAATTCTTTTGTTTTTATTAAGAATAGACATCCAGTTTGTCGCCCTCTTTCGGAGAATTGCGGAGGTCAACTGGAGGTCAGCTGTCGCCCTGACGTGGAACGAAAATCACCTGACTTTAACTATTTTCATCTCGTTTGATATGTAGTATATTCGCCCGCAAATTGTTTTAATTGTTTTACAACTCTGAGGTTACTTTACTGTCTCAAGTCTTTCCATTTTCCCGTTTACACCTGAACCGTTGTTGTATAATTTAACACGCGCGACTAGACTCGGACAAGGAGAACAAAATGGCCACTGCGATGGATTCATCGGACCCAACACTGGGTGGAAAATCGCACTCTATTGTGGATGATTTTATGTATGGGAGCAATGTCGCGTCATCCCACGTCTACGTAAGACTAGGTGAGATCGATTGCTTCAGTATTAATGTTGAGCGTCTCAGGACTAGCTCGGCCGAACTTGTTTTTTTTGTAAAATATCAGAGTCACGATCACGATAAATCACGATAAAATGTCATCGGCCACGCAGTTTGCAAATGTGCAGGTAGCAAGCTTTTGAGATGCTTAACCAGTACTATTTTATGTTTATTTTATGTTTATTTCATTTTAGTTTACATTTTTGCTGGGTTTTATCAGATTTTTTGGTTTTGCATTGAACCTTTTATAGTGTGTGTGCTCTCTGAGGAAGGCATGACGTGTCACTCATCATATCCCAAAATGTGAAACCGAAAGTCTAAATTACAAACTCCCATGAACTACCTCCATGCGCCAACGAAGATAATTGCATGTAGCGTTGAAACTTTGACGATCATTTTTCATTGTCAACATGCATGATGCATGTACTGCTACCACTTTAAAATAAATGATGTAGTTTTATTGGAGGGACAGAATAAGTTCACACAGTGCTACACTCGCTGGAACGATTGTTATCAACTAGCATGGTGGTAATTTACTCAACGATGGGGAAAAAATCGAGGGCTTGAGTTCCTTTAGGCCCCCCTCTTACTTGGAAATCACTTTAATCACTGACTTTCCTTGGAAGAATCAAATCAAATACAACTTTGGAAGGGTTTAGAATTAGGGTAATAAGGCATGGATCCATTTTTTTACATCCATGATAGCATGTTGTATATCCTATCTAAGAAAATATTTTGGCCTGGGGGGCGCGCCTTAGGGAACTTTCCAAAATGAGCTTCACTTGATTTTATCCACAGTGTCACTATCATGAAAGTGGATGCTACATACATGACTTCTAGTCACCTTAACCCCTGACCATTTCAACCCCATCAGCCCTGGTCATCTCAACCCCCTCATGCTTTTCATTCGGTATTGAGGGGACAAACTTGTATCATTATCTCGAAAGTAAGTGGTCTGATTTGTTCGACACTCATTGCACTTTGGAGGGCTTTAGTGGAAGTTACTAATGCGCTAAGTGCCAAAAACCTCTACGGCCATAAGGCAGATGCATTTTATTCTTGTACATGGCAAATCATCGCCACACATATTCTGCACAGGTGCTACGCCTTGGTGCCTGCATTTTGCATATCAAAATGGCTAAATTATTGTTTTGAAGCAAACAGATTTATCATAGAAATATCATCAATTCTCCCAGGCAAGTCGCATAATATATTTAAAATGTCAGTGTAGAACAGGAAAAGTGTGAAGAGATTGAAGTGACTAGGATACCAGGGTCAAGGTGACCACAAGTAGCGAGAAGAGGGTGTGAATTACTGGGGTTAAGACAAACAGGGGTCAAGGTGACCTCCTCCATACACATCAGCTGAAAATGACATGATCATTCTTCCAGACTATAGGAATCAGCAGATCCAGTACTATTTTTTGTTAGTGGTCAATACAGTGAATTCACTGTCTAACAGTATCTTTGTAGGAATTGCATGACTTTGACTAGTTTCTAGGAGATTCATACTTCTCACATTCCATCTGCAAGTTAAGTTTAGAACCATGAAATCTACAAGTGCCATGCATTATACGCTTAAAACAATTTGACATGAATAAACAGAAGTAATAGCCATTGTGGATTTTCTCAATGCTAGGGAAAGCTATCAGGATCTTTTTTATGTTTGGCATTTTTAGGATTTCTTCGCAAGGTGTACAGCATACTGTCAATTCAGTTGCTGATCACAACACTGACTGGAGCACTTTTCATGTATGTGGAACCCATCAAAACGTTTGTACAGGGCAGGTAAGTACTGACTGTTTTCCTAGTTCAAGACTATGTAATTAATAGCATCTAATCAATACATAAAACATTGATTTCCAAGAGGTGTATTAAATTTTTTTAATTCAGAGAAAAATGTAGGACTTTGACAATTGCTAATAGTAACCCTATTCCAGGCCCTGAGGGTCAAGTCTTTTCAAATCACCATATGAATTGGGCCATCCAGAAGTTCACTATTATATACACACAACTGTGAAAGATACTGTCACTCACTTTTTTTTAAGTCTTTAAAATAGTCACTTGTTCTAGTATGTAGGTATTCCAAGTGAGAATTATTGTCAATTGTCCATCAAGTTCAATTTTCAAAAAGCACTAGGAAATGATGGAAAGTGCTTTCACCTTGTGGAAATTGGTTTAATTATTTAAAATTTGTGAAGATTTTTGTGTATGAAAAAGATTATGGCAAGATGTTATACTATTTAAAAACCGAGTAAAATTGATGAAATTATAATTTTACAAGGCATGCATTTCCCTAGAATTCATGACCTTGTAAATAACATCAGGATAAACATATTCCAAAGTAATTTCTTTTCACATAATAATGTAATCTATGACCAGTTGAAATTTACTGTTTGAGATCAACACATTCAAAGATTGCAGTTTATCAAATGTTGCATCGTAGTAAATGATAAAATAGCTGTTAAATCACATGGGAAGATGTTCAGTTGTTTTAATGGAAACATTAGGTTGACATAGAAGGACATATTAATCTTTTAACAATGATACTCTAATTTAGTTAGAGAAAGCATAGTTGATGCTGAAAGGGTTAAATGCATTGTTAACAGTCTAATGTAAAGTGTGACTTTGGTACAAAATGAGGCAATGCCACATAAAAAATCAGGTGAAATAATAGCATCGGTACTTGCAGAATACAACCCAAGAATATCAATAAATACCGGTACAAACAGCTTTTTATTGGTTTCATATAAAAGCACGACAAACCTATCTTCCTGATCACAGCGTTTTTGACCTTCATCCAAGTGATTTGTAACTATCATGTTTCTTTTTTTTGTAGTTCTGCGATGATAATCCTGGCATTCATTCTGTCACTGGTAACGGTGATTGCTTTGCTGTTCAAACGCCATGAATATCCGACAAATATGTTCTTATTGGCTGCTTTTGTAAGTATGACCATCAGTAGACATAGATGCAATGTGACTGTCAGTAGACATAGATGCAATGTGACTGTCAGTAGACATAGATGCAATGTGACTGTCAGTAGACATAGATGCAATGTGACTGTCAGTAGACATAGATGCAATGTGACTGTCAGTAGACATAGATGCAATGTGAGTGTCAGTAGACATAGATGCAATGTGACTGTCAGTAGACATAGATGCAATGTGACTGTCAGTAGACATAGATGCAATGTGACTGTCAGTAGACATAGATGCAATGTGACTGTCAGTAGACATAGATGCAATGTGACTGTCAGTAGACATAGATACAATGTGACTGTCAGTAGACATAGATGCAATGTGACTGTCAGTAGACATAGATGCAATGTGACTGTCAGTAGACATAGATGCAATGTGACTGTCAGTAGACATAGATGCAATGTGAGTGTCAGTAGACATAGATGCAATGTGACTGTCAGTAGACATAGATGCAATGTGACTGTCAGTAGACATAGATGCAATGTGACTGTCAGTAGACATAGATGCAATGTGACTGTCAGTAGACATAGATGCAGTGTGACTGTCAGTAGACATAGATGCAATGTGACTGTCAGTAGACATAGATGCAATGTGACTGTCAGTAGACATAGATGCAATGTGACTGTCAGTAGACATAGATGCAATGTGACTGTCAGTAGACATAGATGCAGTGTGACTGTCAGTAGACATAGATACAATGTGACTGTCAGTAGACATAGATGCAATGTGACTGTCAGTAGACATAGATGCAATGTGACTGTCAGTAGACATAGATGCAATGTGACTGTCAGTAGACATAGATGCAATGTGACTGTCAGTAGACATAGATACAATGTGACTGTCAGTAGACATAGATACAATGTGACTGTCAGTAGACATAGATACAATGTGACTGTCAGTAGACATAGATGCAGTGTGACTGTCAGTAGACATAGATGCAATGTGACTGTCAGTAGACATAGATGCAATGTGACTGTCAGTAGACATAGATGCAATGTGACTGTCAGTAGACATAGATGCAATGTGACTGTCAGTAGACATAGATGCAATGTGACTGTCAGTAGACATAGATGCAATGTGACTGTCAGTAGACATAGATGCAATGTGAGTGTCAGTAGACATAGATGCAATGTGACTGTCAGTAGACATAGATGCAATGTGACTGTCAGTAGACATAGATGCAATGTGACTGTCAGTAGACATAGATGCAATGTGACTGTCAGTAGACATAGATGCAATGTGACTGTCAGTAGACATAGATACAATGTGACTGTCAGTAGACATAGATGCAATGTGACTGTCAGTAGACATAGATGCAATGTGAGTGTCAGTAGACATAGATGCAATGTGAGTGTCAGTAGACATAGATGCAATGTGACTGTCAGTAGACATAGATGCAATGTGACTGTCAGTAGACATAGATACAATGTGACTGTCAGTAGACATAGATGCAATGTGACTGTCAGTAGACATAGATGCAATGTGACTGTCAGTAGACATAGATGCAATGTGACTGTCAGTAGACATAGATGCAATGTGACTGTCAGTAGACATAGATGCAATGTGACTGTCAGTAGACATAGATGCAATGTGACTGTCAGTAGACATAGATGCAATGTGACTGTTAGTAGACATAGATGCAATGTGACTGTCAGTAGACATAGATGCAATGTGACTGTCAGCAGATATATACAGTATTAGCTAACATACCATTATGAAAAACCAGTATGACCATAACAGAAGACATAAATACAATATGGATGACAAAAGACAGCAGTTGACTGCAAGGGTTGGGATTGTATACAGTCACTTACATTGTGTACAATATATGCTAATGTAAAATGTGCTAAATGGCTTTTGCCCAAGTGAAAATTTTTCAGTTAGAAATTAGTTTTCCTCTTTCGTGATATTATCCTCCTATACCACTGCATTTATGGCAGTCTTGTTTCAGTGTTTGTAGTTGGACAAGGTGACATAGAGATGAAGGCACGGACAATTTTTATTGTGTCATGTGGCTTTGTTCATTCCCTTGTATGGTCTATGGTTCAGGAGTTTTAGTGACTGGTAATCTGTAAATTTTTTCATATTTCATGAGGACTCAGTGTTTCTTGGCATCCAAGAAGTTCTTTTCATTCTGGACACAAGTGTTATTACTTTGTAATTAAATTATTTAATGTAAAATACAGATGGGTATGCATTGAAAAAAATTGCAATACCATTTCTATCTACATATTGTAATTTGTGTATTAGATATTGATGTTTATGTTTATGTATGTGTTCATGAATTTTCAGACTCTAGTTGAGGCATACACCATTGGTACTGTAGTGACATTTTATGATCAGATGGTTGTACTGGAAGCCTTTGCTCTGACAGTGTCAGTGGCTGTCTGCCTTACTATTTACACTTTACAAAGTACCAGAGATTTCAGTTCATGGGGTGCTGGGTGAGTACATTTTCATTGATACTTACATAAGATCTACATCAGTTGACCTTATCACCCCGATTCCCTGGTACAGTAGTCCACCATTTTCATGCAAAACAATAGGCTCTTTCCAAAACTTCATATTGAAAGGATGAATTGCTATAAACTCATGTTAACTCGTGTCAAGGTAAAAAGTGAATATTTGCCAGCTCACATTGTGATCAGTATTTTATGATCAAAACTCAGTAAATAAAAACAGGTGTGTGGGTCTTTCATTTTGTATATCACAGACCACACAATTTTACTAGCTGTGTGTCATGTTACAGTGTTTCTTATCACAGTCATACCACCTTACAAAAATCAATAAATGTATCTGTTTATGAGAATTTATGAGATTATGAGGTGTTGTATGCCTGCATGATCAACTTTCCAACTGCCAAGGAATACTCATTATTAGGAAGAAGATTGTGTAAACAAATTCCCAAATAATGATTAGAATGGAAGGTCAAGTACAGGCCAACAAGTTGTAGGGACGATCACTACACTCTTTGAAACTTTCCTCAACATTTATAAAATATTCATTCCAAAGTCACTTTCTTTTCCTGCGTTTTATATCTGAGATAATCAGGCATGCAATCATCAACCTGCCAATGTGGTTGTAAATTCAAGTTTGGATGTAGCCCTGGCCAATCCAGATGTTGATACAACTGTATTGTATTTTGTGTTAAAGATGACTGCTACATGGCAAATAAAAGTGAAAGTGTGAAATTTAGTTGGATATTATCTACAGATATTAAATTTTTATGAAGTGAAGATAATATTTGGTATCTTGACAAAACCAATTTTGAAATCTGTGAAGCGTGGAATATATTAGCGGAAACCACATTTGGTATGGAGTCCCAGGTCACTGATTAAAGAGCTTGGCAACAGCATGTCTGTAGTGGATGATAAATGAGTTATTCATCTGAAATTGAATATACATATGTATTTTCATCCATGCCATCGTCAGCTGGTGTATCATTCATTATTCATGTTACGTGACACTTTGTTTCATTTTGTATCCAGAGCGTAGTAATCTCTGTCAGCAACATGACAAAATTTGCATCTATTGAGTAGAATATTTTGATATTGTGCACCACCTGTGGTCTCGCCAAAGTGTAGTTTTTAATGCTGAAGCTAAATGTACAACTGATGATATGTAGGTTTTTTTCAGCACCTTTTCTGATCTCGTTGACAGAATATATGTGATAATTTGTCCAATTTGCATTCTTGGTGAAAAGGCAACTTTGGAAAGAAAGGTTCATGCCTTAGTAAAAAGTACAGAAAATACCTAAAATGTTCAATTGTATGGTTAGGTTGTAGGTTTTCAGGAATCAAACTGGAGAGCATTGGCCCTGTAAACAGCAGATAGTAAGGGACCCCCCTAAAACTGTAGTGTGGTAGTTACAACTCCCTGTATTCATTAGAAAAAACATAAGTTGCAATATGTTTTCTCACTCTACAAGCCAATGTACCATTCTAAAGATTTTACCAGGTGTACCTTGGCTTTAAGCACAGATATAATGAGTTGATGTTTTTTTCTTGTAGTTTGTTCTCCATGCTGTGGATCATGATAATGGCTGGATTTCTGCGAATATTCTTCCAGAGTGACACCCTTGAGCTCATCTATGCCATGGCTGGCGCCGCTCTCTTCTGTGGCTTCATCATATACGACACTCATATGTTAATGCATAAGCTATCCCCTGAGGAGTACATCGTCGCAACCATCAACCTATATCTGGACTTGATCAATCTCTTCATGTACATCCTCAGAATTCTCAGTGAGCTAAACAAGAAAAAAT
This sequence comes from Ptychodera flava, assembly GCF_041260155.1. Lineage (NCBI taxonomy): Eukaryota > Metazoa > Hemichordata > Enteropneusta > Ptychoderidae > Ptychodera > Ptychodera flava. Next base: position 42,953,557 of record NC_091933.1, on the reverse strand, counting down.
AGAAAACATCATCTACTGGCAGAGGGATTTTTCATTTTGAGAGGGTTTTTTCATATTATGAGTTGGTTAAAGTTTTGGTTTATCATTTCGGTATAACTTTTTTATTTGTCAAATTTAATCTAAATGGGAGTTTAAAAGTTGTTTCACGGTCAGGAATACTTTTGACTGACTAAAAGCTATTGTACAATTATCAATATCTTGTTAAAAATGCTGTAAACTGCTAATGTATCCCTGCAGTGAATTGCACTTCTGCAAATGTCAGAGATGGCATTTTAAGTGTCATAGTTGTCATTGAAAACAAAAGATCTATATCATTTTGTTAAGTTCATCATATTTTCTTTTCAACATCCTTCAAATAGAAAAGTGTTTATTCCGATCTAAAGCATGCTGACAATTTTGTCAAGACAATTTTCCCATGTCATATATACCTTTCAACTCATCTGTATTGGAAATTGTAGTGAAAGATTTTATATCAGTGAAAAACAAGACGGGTCACATCTCCTCAATGCAAGCAATATGTGTGAACAATTAATATGCATACAATTCATAAATGTGTTGACTTTATCACATCAGATTATGTCACATTCCAATCATTTGAGAATAACGCAAGAATCTATGAAAGCGTTGATATCAGTGTACATCCATTGAGAGATTCTCTGGGGTGAATGTTCTCTTATTTTGATGATCAGAAATGAGGGACAGATGATTTTATGTTTCCCCCACATTAATAGCATGAGAATGAATTTACTGTGACTTAGGTACATCTTATATTTTTATGTTATCATTTATCAATATACAGATACTTCAGTGGGTTTTCTGTCACAAAACCTTGGATCAGGCATGTCACAGTTTCCATATTTGAATACACTGTACTGTTTTATGTTTTTACGGTGTTCTAGGTCAACTGCTGTATTTACAGTACAATAATTATCAACAGACACTGATGTCTGAACCAGGACCCACTGATGATATGCGTCACTCAACTTTCAGCATTTCACACTCCATGCAATGAGACTATTATATCAACCACACAAGATTATAGGCAATATTTATGCACTGCCCTGCCACATACAGTGTGTTAACTCAAGCCAGACAGTGTAGTACAAGTATTGCAGCTTCTATATGGGAAATGCACTTCTACTATTCACAATCAAAGACATGCAGAAGTCTAGATTATTTTTGCCAAATTTTCTTCCAGGAATATCACTCGTTAGACACCAAGAATAAAACAGAAATACATGTGATGCTTTAACATTGCATGTGTATATGTGGAATTAGTTACGGTTTATGGTTATGTAAATAAGGAAATTATTTATGGATCATATATTCAAGGAAATGATATTTGTTTGCACAAACAACAATAAAGGTTCATTGATGGTTTATACACTCAACTTGTATGCATGGATGATTATTCTTCAAATTCCTTGATGTATTTGATAATCTAGTAATAATTTAATTATTTATATAAGGTCTAAATCATATAAAATTTGTTCTGAGAGACTGAGTAAAACTCAACAAATTTGCAATGTCCATGCAATGGTTCGCTTGGGAATAGCTTCAAATTTCTTGTCTTCTCCTTTAACCCTTTCATCCCCAGTTCCCTGTATACAGGTCTAACTTTACCATAGAAAACAATGGATTTGGAACAAACCATGGTGGTGAAAGGGTTAAACCATGTGTAGACTAGTTGCCATGGTTACTCCATCTACTGACAACATCAGGAACTTCAAAAACCAAATTAGTCTGTGAGACATAAAAGTGAATGTAGACCAACAGTTCTCAAAATACTGCTCCCCACCCCCTTGAAAAAAAATTCAATCATTATAAGTGTTTTCTTTGCTGTCAAAAGGGGATAACAGAAATATTACACAGCCATGGGGATTATATACACTAATGGCAGTAGATTGGCCCCTTCTGTATCAGTCAAATGCATCACCCTGCCACCAATATCCATAGTTGAGCAATAAACTATAAAACATATTCACTGTTCTGCAAGGAGTTAAAATACATCAATCTGCTTTTAATGTTCTCATTAGCCATAACTTACAAGGAAAAAAGAGGAATATTTTCAGGTTTTGTAAAACTGTAAGAAAGTGATTGAAAATCCTGGAAGTTAAATAGCTGTGATGATGTAACTTATCCAATGTGACTTTAGATCAATACATGACAGTATCTGCTGGAAGATTATTGCTGACAGTCAAGAATTTCATCATGAATTGTCATGCATAGACCTGCTGTATGTTGAAATCCACATTTTACTTTTATTTTATCTCAGCCACACTGTCATTCACCTTGTCAGGTGCAGCAAACCAGTTCCCTGTAGAGGGACTGTGAGCAAACTAATAAATTCAGTCAATTTTACAAAATCATCACAGAGCATAATTCTTAAACTGATATACCAATTTTTCTAGATTTTGCCCACGAGTAATTTTTTAGATTTTGCGTGTGATCATATAAATTTGGAGGGGAATACGTGAAAACATACAGTCTCACTGAATTATGATACTCACTGCCTGCCAGTATCTATGACCTGCCTGCTTCTCACTCCCCACAAGTCCAAGCTCCCCTCTGCCCTCACCTCTGACAGCTCCCCACTGCCCTCACCTCTGACAGCTCCCACTGCCCTCACCTCTGACAGCTCCCCACTGCCCTCACCTCTGACAGTTCCCTTCTGCCAACTGATGTACATATTGTGACATATAACTATCATTTCAAACTTGGAAAATTACTCCCCTTTAACGTTAGGCACCGAATCTTCCCAAAAGTTATAACACAACACTATGCTCCCTCTATCTATTTTCTATTACCCACTGCAAGATATTAACTACCTAAGCCTACCCACTGTAAAAGTTGGAATGTCTTCCCTGCCCACAGTAAAAATTGACTTTTTCTTCCTCTCCACAACTTATTTTTTAATTTGCCCGCCAGCTGAAAAAAAAACTGCATTCTTTGCACGAACAGCTTCATTGGCACACTTGATCGTTTGTGTGTTTATGATCTGTATTGCTCTCATACTTTGCAGGGGTTTCTCTAGCTGTAGTACAGTAGCTCGAGGTTTTACCTGGGTATTTTGGCGGGCGGCAAAACCAGACCGACCGACCCAAATACCCAGGCAAAACCTCGAGCTACTGTACTGCAGCTAGGGTGTCTCGTATGGTTGGCAATTAGTCCCTTGTGATAAGTAACTTATCCACTACATTAGCATTGTCGTACACTAGCCCTGCGTACAGGTCTGTGTGTTCATACTCTCGTATGAGGAGAGTGTACATTAGCGGCCAAGTTAATGATAGTGTCTTTGTAGCGTTTCTTATGACATCTACGTTACGTTGAAACATTAACAACAACACAACAGTTATGTTCGTTGAATTTTATTGGTCAACAACAACAAAACAACAACAACACGACTAATAAACATAAACAACAATACAAACAACAACAACAACAACCAGATGTCTGGGTACCCTGTGCTATGTCGTACAAGTGGTCTTCGCGCTTCCTTCAATCACAGTTTTCGATGTATCAGTCCAAGGCCATTACCGACGACAGTTATGCCCCGATTGCCTTGTTACTCACAGTAAGTGGTGGAGGAGGTCCGTAGATCCTCGATTTTCTCGAGGATCTATGATTGGTCAGAACTTTTGCTGTGGGGGCTACTGTGCAATATGTGATGCAGTATGTTGATTGGCGCCCTCTACAGTGAAAATAGTGGCCAGCCGTGATATCTTACGCGAAACGGCTCGCCATATCTCCGGGCAGGGTTGGAAACCAGCTGAGATTCAGGAAACCAACCCAAAATGTTTTCATAACACTATCTATTATATTTTAAACAAAATTCAAAATGGAATGCGAAGTGAAAGTTGTTCGTAACTGCCCCTCCAGTCACATGACATGACAGGGATTCTCAGAAGTAGAATTGTTTGTTGATACGGAGTGGCATCAAAACTTGACCGCCTGTGTCTCAAATGATAAGTGACTACATTCCTGGCCGTGTCTAAATTTGTCACTTTGAGTCGATCTTGACGGGCATAGCAAGCTAGCAGGGTACACTTACCTATTCTGGACACCTGGCACCACTAACCATTGGTCAGGATGACCCCGTTTTGTTATTGTCATAATGACAATAACAAAACGCTAAAATGATTTTTATATTTGCTTTTTTGACCAATGGTTATGACCCGGAGCACACAGTAAAACTCAATAAAAAGAACACAAGGGTAAAATGACTAAAATACAAAATTTTAAAAGCTGTTGAGTCTGTTCAATTTTCCGATAGCTCTGTTGATAAAAGTAAGCATAAAGCTCTGTTGGTTTAAAAGTCGATACTCCGAACAACGACCAGATGGGAGTAAGTCAAATTCATGAGTAATGGATGCTAAAACTTGGAATGCAAGATGGATTTCCTTTGCGTAAAAGTTACGCTGCAATATGATGTCATTTGCAGCAAAGGCCATCAATGTAAGGCTTATGTTTTTCTTAGGAAATTGAATTAGTTTGATGTCAGCAAGTCTCTGATGACGCTATTTTATAAATTGTTCTTCGAGAGTATTTTCACATTTTCAATTGTCTACTGGTATGGGAATTAAAATGTAAAGAACAGAAATAGATTGGTAAGATATATGCCTACTTGTACGATTTTAATCATCCACTGTAGGACCATTACCGCTCTCGAGATTAGTTAGTAAGCTGACAACAGCCGAATCGTCGGCAAATTTCACAATATTTATTTTTCATGTATTTAAAGGTGCTAAAAAGACAAACTCTATGTATAATTGAAACATACATTGACCGGAAACTGTTTGACAACACCGGAACGTCTTGGAGGAAAAAGCCACAACGGAGATGAAGATGATGAAGGTAAGGATGAAGAGGAGGGGGACTATCTTGAGGAGGAGAACAAAGACAGTGAACCAGAAGATAGAATGATAGGAGTAGTTGATAAGACTGAGGAAAGTTCTTCAGGAAGTGATGACAGTAAAAAGAACTATTTCACGTGACGAGATCTGGTCTACAGAGCACGATATGGAAATCACTCTGCTATGAAAACTAGACTGAATGACACACACACCCATTATGCTATAACATAAACCAAGTTTAAAAGATGAGAAGCAGATGACACAGTCCTCGAAGAGCAGGATGAAATGCTTTGTGTTCAGCTACTCAACAAAGGCAATAAGTATGCAAGCAGCATTCGTATTGTCCAAAATTTATTCAAGTCCTGATTTAAATTAATGGTCGTGCCACATATGGAGGCTATGTTTACCATCAATTTACCGAATATTTTGGGATTCTGTGGGCTGTAGAACATGAAACATGAGTTAAAAATACTCAGAGTAAAATTCTCAAAGATATCTAAAAAGTTACAGATAATGATCACAATGCAAAGCTATGTGGTTGTGCTGTGTTAAATTCCATCGTCACATCGTGATAACATGCCATTGCAACATACTAGTATTGTTTTGTGAATATAATTAGATCAATTATTTGACCGGGGTCATATTTTACAATTGATAACTTGATAGTGCCATACTTCAGAATGAATACTTTTTAAGGGGTCAGCTTTTAAATTTCTTTTAATACGTTTCTTAAATTCCGCTACCCCCTCCCCCCTCGTAAATAATAAAGGCTCGTCACTATAAAACTGCATTGTATTAGGATAGTACTAGATCTATCTCGGGCTGTAGCCGAAATGGACGTGTAGATGCAAGACCAACATCCTGTTGAAACACAAAACCATCGATGTTTACTTTTTCTACATATTTGTAATTGGCTGGTATGGTTGCAAATTAGGCAAAAATCAAGTTTATTCCAACATGTAAAGCAGTACATCAAATTGAAACCTGTTCGCCCGACTGTACTCTGTATCAGTACCTCGTAGTCAAGACAACCTGTGCAGTCGATATTTCACTAAGTCAGTACAGACAGCCTGTTCAGTCGATATTTCCCTACGTCAGCACTATGTCACAGAATGTGACGCTTTGTCGACAATTGAATTAGGGCGCCAAATTGCGTCCAACTGTAAACACAAATACCTAAGCTATCGACTTCTATCATATATATTAAATCAAAATTATATAAGTATTATATCAAATATGTTCAATCATGGCATAAGAAATTTAGTGCAGAAGGAAATAGGTTAACATTTATAAATTGTTGAAGAACGATTTTGGTTTAGAGAAAGTTATCAAACAGAAATAAAGTATTTTAAATTTAAGAAGATTGATTTCAAAATTTAGGCTGAGTGATTGTGACCTTGAAATTGTATTTGCCAAGAAAATAAAATCAAAGACACCATCTGATATAGATTTTGTAAAAAATGCTACATTAATGCTGTTGAAGATGAGGTGAGCTCTAGCATTTTTTTCATCGTAAGAAAAACACAACTGCAAATTACAAAGTAATAACATAAGCAACAAAGAAACTACTTTAAAGCTATCATCAACTGCAGTCTAGCTTTTGGGGTATTCCTAAAAATACCATATATAAAACTCAATTATAGATCGTCTGTGCATATTTAGACATCTAGTAATTTGCAATGTGATGTAATACAATGTTGTCCAATTACTTTTCTTGTCAATTATCGTCTTCCTCCTGCTCTGTCTTATACTTTATTAGTTTTATAGCTTAATTTTTTTAATTATTGTAATAATAATTATTATTTTTTATGGTACTGTATCCACAGATCATTATCAGCAAAACGTTTCAAAATAATGAACAGGAAGGCAGTATTAGGTCTACACGCTTTTAATTGTTCAGATTATTCAACCAATATAAAGGTGTTCTGTCGTTTTCTTTCACACTTTGAAAAATTCAGCTTGAACTGTTTATAGTTACGGATTTAGACTTGCCCCAAGTCTGTTGGTATATAAATATTAAAACAGAATTTATTGGAGGTCTATTAAAACTTATGCTGACTGTTGCGTTAGTGGTAGGCCACGTAGATCGTGGAACTATTGCGTTGGCTCACAGCTAACTGCTGCCGAGAAAAGTCAAGCGACTTGGGGCCAGTCCAATAGGGAGTCACTGTGGTTTGACTTTTCGGTGGTTTCTGTGGGTTTTCCTTTTTTATTTCATTTTGTTTTGGACATGTTTCAAAACAAAAAGGTGTACAGAAACAAGACTGAGTTGGCGGGGGTTCGATTCAAGGTGCTACGGCATACGGGTACGCGTGTCCTTACGCGTGTACATGTATGGTGGCATGGTACGATGTTTTTTTGAAAAGCGAGGTACACTTTCTCTTTATAAATATTCATGATGCGAAAATTCCATATATGGTGATATTGTTTCCTTTTACGGTTTGAACTTACGGCGTGGCTGTGGTATATACCAGATCCAGTCATCTGTTCGAGACACCAGCCATACAGCGTTCTCAGGAGGTCAGCAATTTTTTCATATTTTATTACTTTGTTTATTAATACGATGTTTTGCAGACAATATTGCCTTCGTTAACATACTGTGTGTGAACATTTGTGTCTTTCCTTTATCGCTGTTCATTACCTTTTATACGGCAGAACGTTTCTGAAATACACACACACTGTCAATACATTGAATGCATATATGATCTGCACTGTGCCTGTGTTGTGAAACTGTCAACCACTTGACCAAACTTACGAGCTTCCGATTTATATCTTTATTACACCCTTGCCGGTGAATGCCGTCAGCCATCTAGGAAAAGGGGCGCTCTTTCGCGACCATAGTACCGATGGAAGTCTCATCTCCATGCGTACTTGTGCGTAATCTAACAAGATGTTTACCGCTTGTGAGTAGAAAGTGACACCGCCGCGCACCTGGTTGAATATTCAAAATGGCCTCCTTTTCAGTTTCCACCAGTATGAATGTACCTGTAAATGAAGCTACCTCGGATGTTTCTAGAGCTAGGTCTTCTTGTGCACACCTCTTGATTGTCAAATTTTCCCCGGTGATTCAGAGTTGAGCCGCTAAGACGTTGCTATACGACACTAGCCTACTCTCTGAGAAGCTATGGAACCAATGCCGACTACAATCTAATAATTTTGATAGTGAATATTGAACCGAAAAGTGAAAGTTGACGCCCTTATTTACCGTTGACGGGCTTCCAACTTCCGTACGTACTTCCACATATTATTAGCACCATTGTTGACTGATCGGAACGGTAATTCGAACTATGAACAACCTTCGCCATGGCAGTTTCAGCCATTATTAGCTGAGCACCGGTAAAAAACGTATTCCCCAGTTGTTCCCCAGTACCCATTGTAACAGCTGATCCCGAACGCATAGAGGGCTGCCGTTTGTATCGTGCGATACATATAAATCGTTCAGATATGGAGCGTGTCCAGTGTTTGAGTGCAGCGCACCTAGAATGTGTCCGTTTATAATATCATTCGTGCTGTTAGTTCACAGTCTTCTCATCGAAATAAATTATTTTAGGTCCTTTATTTGTTATCACATTTTTGTAGCATGACAAAATATTGACGTACCACGAACTACAGGTAAATGTTAGTCATTTCCGTCATTTCAACCAGCCCGGACTCACGCTTGAGTCCATGGACCGTGAAGAACAACAGAACAAACCCATTGTATTTAAATTCTGCATACATGCTGGTTAATGACAGAAATGCAGAAGCTTGTGAAGCAATGTACTGCATGCTACTGCAGTCTTAGCCCTGCGTACAGGTCTGTGTGTTCTTGGCGCTATACGGCCTCCACCGTGGTGGAGGCCGTATAACGCGGGAACACACAGACCTGTATGCAGGGCTACTGCAGTCTATGGTGGCGTATCCTTGCTATCTTGCACAGTACCGTAGATTTCCCAAATAAATTGTAAGGCAGTGATAAGAGTGTACCAGTACTTTGTAGTATTCAAAATCACAGTTACTGTAATACTGACTGACCCATCAAAGGTAGCATGTCCCTCAAAAAAGTGAAAGACATTAACTTTTGCTGGAACTTTCATTTCTTCCTTTACCAAATCAACAATAAAATTAACAGATCAAAGTGCAAAATTTGGTACTAGAGAAAGAACTTGCAAAATTCAAAATGGCTGCCAACCTTGTTTTAAGTCTATAAAGAAAATAAAATTTTTGATTTTTGAAAAACTATCTACAACCAGTGACAAATATGGGTCAAAGTCATTGGCTTATAGGGTAGAGGTAGATCAGCACATATATTAGCATTAATACTAATTAATATAATACAGGTATCTATGATATACTGTAAAACACTTTGAATGGGCATCATGGGTTTTAGTGTTTCTAGTTTTCGTTGCAATAACAAGGTTGTCAGATTAGCTAAAAGAGACATACTGAAGTACGGTACTCATGTAGGGAAAATTTTAAATGAGTGATATCTTAAATTAGTGAATTGACAGACATTGCTATCTCTGCTAAGAAAGGATGCGAGCTAAAGACATGTTTTACAATACTGCTTTGTATAATAAACTGACTTACAGTAACTTGTGTATTGGTCTTTTGAATGTCCAATTGTATTATTGGCTTGAATATAAAAACCACAGCGGTATACCAAATTCAGCAAAGAAACTTCAGTAAGGATTTTGTACTCCTTTACAGTTTTGATACTTGAAAATGTTTTAAGGTGATGAAACATGTGAGCTCCTCAATACTGTAATGGTGCATTAACCCTTTTCCTGCCAAGTCCATATTTCACCACCAGGTCAAGATGGTTAAAATAAATGAAACACAACATATTCCATATGGTGTATTTCAACGTAATACTGTACATTTGAAAGCTGTTGAAAACATAAATACTGTAAACTTGATTTTTTTGGACATAAGATGCTATAGCACACTAAGCCAAGTGGGTGAAAATACGTCATGTTTTGGCTCAATACAGCTTTTTACTGACTTGGCTGATGGGGAAGTGATACTGTCTGGCAGGAAAAGGGTTAATGGTAATCAAGGCATTGCTTGCTGTTAGCGACAACCCCTCATTTATAAAAATTGCAATTTAGGGAAGGTAATTTCTTTGTTTGTTTTGAAAGGGGAATCAAAACTCTGTTCATTTTGCAAGCATTAAAATTGTAATGATGGTAACACAGTTTGTGATGACTTGTTGATTTTACAATGAGAAGTTTTCAATGATAGTCAAGTAATGAGAGTGATTGACAGAGGTCAGCTTCAAGAAAACATATGATAGTTGTTAAGATTAATATTCCCAATGCAGGCAATGTACATATTAGAAACACTCAGTAGTGTGTCATGAGCTTGTAACCAATACTGTCATTCCTCCTTTAATAAATAATAGTAAATTTATTACACAACTTCATTGTCTCTGGATGAAGTATAGTAAAAAAATAATAATATAATAGTGAGATTAAATTTAAAAAAAATTGCTATAAAACTAATAAAATATAATTGACAACAACAATAAAATAAATTTGACAACATTGCAGTACATCACAAGATTTTGAGTGTGACATCGATAAAAAATAACTTTACAACTTTCAATAAGAACATTTGCATCAGGAATGTTTTTGAAGGCCCAGGATATTAAACAGTGGTGAAGATCTTGCAACTTTCCTCCATCTTTTCACACATGAAGCTTTGTAGATGCAGCCAATGAGATTTCTTGTGAACTTATTCCCGATGTCTGCCAGCTGCCATTGGCCAATCTTTTTCCATCTTTTCACTGTATTCACATGTAGAGTGTTGCACATTAAAGTGAACAACACTGTACACTAATTAAGATATGACCCCAGCAGTCAGAACAAACATCTCTGCATAGATCAGACTGTTATCTGTGCAGAGGTGGGAATCCACTCAAAATGATTTATAGTATATTAAATTAAATGAACACAATTTAGATTATCACTTCTATTTCCAGTCTTTTTGCACTCTTGACATCATATTTAATCAAATGATACTGAGGTTTTATCATGCAACTACATCTTTATGCTACTCATCAGGTGATATAGTTGAATAGTTGTGTCCAAGCATATACATGATAGGATACTGCATTTAATGAGACAGCGAGGGAAGCTGTTCAGATTTGACCTTTGGTTATCAGGACATGTTTAGTTAGGACATCCCCAAGTGCCACCAGCAATAACCTCAAATGACAATCAGTTTTCTTTCACCTTTTAAATTGTACAGTATTGTCTCTCGGTGAAATTTGCCCTTTGAACATTAATTTTTCATATCTACAGAGAGGGACTTATTCTACATTGTGAAAGGCTCTTCGTACTTTTGTATGAACCTCAGCTAATCCAAAAATGATCAAGAAAGTTTGCAAAGTTGAAATGCCTCACGTAGACAAATATTTCATTTAGAAAATGGTATCACCTGGTACCCCTGGGTAGAATTTACTGGGGTTACAATTTCCCCAGATCATGACACTGGGGTTACAATTTCCCCAAGTCATGACACTGGGGTTTCTCATGGTGTATAAATGCAATCAGATCTTAGGGACAACAAAAAAATGACACATTTCCAAATCATGTACCAATTTTCCCAACTTAACTAAAGCACAGCTATCACGTATACATGCCATACATTATGTATTATGGGAGCTGTAAATACTGTTGACATTTTAGCAAGACATCACTACTGTACATTGATCTGAAACATACCAATGCATAATGTGGGATTGCTGTCAGGCTATTCCAGACAAACACTGGAACAGCACCAATGTCTGTGGTTATAGATAGTCATGAGTGACAATTATAACAGTTGATTCCATTGGGCTGGTTGTGCCTCTGCTATTCATTAATTAATTCAACGATAACCTTTCTGTAACATGACCAGCTTTGAAATTGTAGATTTCACTTGAAATATTATATCTTCAACGTATTCTGCTGACACAAGAACTTTCCTGCATTTCAATCATAGCAGTTGCAATGCACAGTAGTTTGACCCCATTTCGGGTCAATATACCACTTACATGTACCAGGCAAAATCATCTGGATCAGAAATTTGTATGTCAACTTATTGTGTTTTTATTTTTTGTATTTTCAATGTAAGAGGTTATGTACATCTCTTTTAATCAAGTTGAAATTCGTGTCTCAGTGTACCTTACAAAATTCTGTTTAGCTCACATTCTGTTAAGTTAACAATTTTTTTATTATGTCATGTCTAATTCCTAATTCTCATATATTTTGATGTGTCTCTTGTCTTTTAAGTATTTTCTGTCCAATTACTTTCCTACATCACAAACAGTCCCACGTCCTTGTTCTTCAAGTATTTTACTCCACAAAAACTTTGTTCATGAACAGCTCTTTGTATGCATTTGCATTTATGTGTGCCATTCTGATTAAAATCAGATATAGAGATGGGCCATAGCAACATTTCAACCTTTGCTTATTCTTTGCTGTTCTGGTGTAAGGCAACCATTGAGGTGACAAGAACAGCAAACTACGAACAAAGGTGGAAATGTCCGCTATCGCCATCCTAGTCATAAGGCTCCCTTACTTCCTTGGCAGTAAAAATTATCATAAACTGGCAAACAGTTCTATCAATAAGTTAAGTCTCAAAGGTAATTGAAAATGGGTACATGTATATATGCATGAATGTTATGAAGTCAGCCGTCATTTCCATTAGATATCTGTATCTGCATCTGTTTTTGTTCCATGAATTTGCTTCCTGTAAACAAATTTATTACTTGACAGTAATTAACTCAGAAATGAATGAGTTAATTTCACTCCCATGATGGATTCAAATTGGTTGATGGAATAGATTGAATTTGTCTGCCTGTATACAGACCTTGATTCTGATTTCAAATTTGTGAATCCATTACAATTGAATTAAATATGCAAATTGGTAACATTAAGGGCCGTGGATAATTAAAACATGTGCACGGTAAACGCAACTTCTGTGTTTAGGGGGGAGGGGGTTTGGCTGTATTTCGATTACCGTGCACAAAAATCACACTACAAGTTTTCCTATCAAACATCTCGCTACACGTTTTTCTGTATTGCAAAATATCGCGCTACCATTGTTTGGCGTTGTACCAGGCCAGTACGGCACTGGTGCTACACCAGCATTCTTTTGACATACATGTGAATCGGTGCATGAGTAAAATAGCGTAACAATCAGTTTGGATATTTGGAGATTGATTTTAGAGAGGAAATTGGGGGGGGGGGGTTGGTAGCGTATGCGTGATTTCATAACGACGTAATCACCGATTGCTGGTATGGAGATACAGAATGAGGCTTGGTTGGATTTCTGCACTTCCAAACTTTCGTTTGGGGAGGGGGGAGGGGGGTTGAGGACAAACGCACTTAGTTTCATTTACCGTGAACATGTTTTAATTATCCATGGCCCTTAGTGGTGAAATGTTATGCATGTAAATGTGTAAAATTTGTTGACAGGTGGAAATGATTGATGGGGCATACCTGTCATTTGTGCCTGGATCTGAGTCCTAGGATTAGCCAAGTTTACATTAGAAAGTGTAGTCATTGAAAGACATAACAGGAAAATCTTTCTTGGGAAAGAAATCAATAACTCATTGGTTCATTATAAATTCATATCATCAATCAAAGTTCAGATTCATGGTACAGTGAAACCTGTCTAAACCGAACCATTCAGGGACTGAGAAAATTGTTTGTTTTCGAAAGGTTTTCGGTTCATAGAAGTCCTTTTAACATAGAGTTCTATTAGAATGGGACTGGGAAAAGGGTTCAATTTAGACTGGTTTCCAGTTTAGACAGGGTTCGGTTTAGACAGGTTTCACTGGTACAAACATATGTTTGTCTTTTAATACTGATAATTTCTGTAACTCCTCCAATTGGAAATTCTGTTTGTACATCTCTGTTATATAGTCTAATTGTTTTTTCCTGACATGCTTCATGACATAATTCAGAGATGCAATAATTCCCACATGTACGAACACGGACTATCTCTGGTCATATACATTGACCTGGGATACTTACTGACCCTGGTGCAAGGATACACTGATACAAGTGATGTGTGAGTGATTATTCAACTCAACCAATAATGTACATCGTACACACCTCAGTACTCATTTGCATATCAGGGTAAACTGCAGGGGTCAGGAACATTAACAGGGATGTCAAAGTAACATTTCAGTGATACAAGCTTTGTGTCGTCAGGAAACCAACGGTGCAGTGTAGCTATATAGAGAGAGGGAACTTCATATGTGTGGTGAACTGTGAGCTTTCATGGACATCAACTGAAACCATGTCTGTGATGTCATGTGTTTGATAGTGACTCTTTGCTGCACAATAGGCTCTTTCAAATCAGAAGCAGCGGTAACTCAGCCCAGACAAATGTTTCCCTGTACAGATTTTAAAATGTAATGCTGGTGTTTAATTTGTTGAAATCACAGTGGTATGTATGGAGGTGGCCGTCTCTTCCGTGTTTGTTTACTAAATCTAGCATGATTTTCATTCTAAAATATTTTATATTTTAATCTACTACCCATATTTCTTTTCCATAGAACAAACAGACCAATCATATATGTAATTTGTTGTAAACGGTTGCAAGTCACCAAGGGGTCAGCACATTCTATTGAAACTAGTACAAGGTCCAGTAATTGTTTCTTTTCTTTGTTTGTTGCAGGTAGGCTGCGTGGACAGAAGGCGGTTGTGTGCGTTGAAACCATAATGGCTTCCATCAAGAGTGCAATTCTTGTAATTGTGTACATCGTATCATGCCTCGCCCGTAAGTTATATTTCCTCATATGAATTTTTCTCATAAAAAATTTTGCACATTGAAATATATGATGATCATCTTGCACACTTAATGCTTTCAAAACCTGATGTACCATAAATTCCTTGTAAAGCCCCAAACTGTTGAAGCATTTTTACATTGTATTTTTATATTGTATACTCTGCTTTGTAATCTTGACAGGTGCCGTGATTTTTTTTGAATTAAATTTCATTTGGGTCTCAAACCAAATTGATAGGTCTGCCAGCCTCTGTTCCCAAAAGAAATATTTATCATGTTAAAATTATGCAGTTCATGAAGTAGAGTGAAAATACCTGTGGTCCAGAGTTTCTGATGAATGAAATGGTTTGTCAAATTAATATCAAATACACAGCTACTGTACTGCTGACTACCATATCACAATCATTCTAGTAGTATGACTGCTCCATCAGGTTCAACCATCGATATGTCTTGTTTTCTTATTCATAATTTTCTCCCTTCCAATAATACAATTGGTGTGTAACAGAGTAGTTTTTTCTCGTCCTTTCAATTTGGCCAGTTGTATGTCAGGACTGATACATAGCATATCATTTCCAAGCAGGTTTTACAATACAAGACAACCTTGTTGTAAATTCTACTGAGGAATAGTTGAAAGTTTTGTTGCTGTTTCCATGTTTACTTGAGTGTATCACATGTATTCAAGAATACATAGAGTAACATAATACATAATTTTCCATTGCTGTGTTTGACATAGCCAGCAACAGCCCAACATCCGCGTCAGTGTTCACACGTCATTTTCTATATTTACATGTTTCTATATTTATTGCTCTCAGTGGTTATTGTGAACAGCCACTCTGACTAACAGTGTACTAAAGCCTCCATGTCATGGATAGTGAAGTCGTCAACACAACTACTGTGTGTTGAAACAATTAAAAAATGGTAAATAATCACATCAAAACTGATTTATGTTCTGTTGTCTACAAAAAGTTAAAATGTCTATTACATGTAACTTGTGACAGGTTTGTTGTATGAACATAAATCAATATCTTTCAGGGTCAAAAAATATTAGGAATATAGCATTTCTAGGATTTTGTGAAAAATTGTGTTCACCATATTTACTTTTAATAATAACCAAATCTTGGTATTTTCAATAGTTGCTAACATTTTCCAAATAAATTGATGATATATCTCAATTTAACATCACATACTGTGTAGGACCCAAACCAAACTCCTTGAATTCACTTGGCCTCAGTGTTTGTGTTGGCCTCCAGGTTGTCAGGTAGGCCCCTATTACCGTGCCATCCTTTGAGCTCAGAAATCACAGGTTTTCAAGGCTGTATAACAAAGAACTGTAGCCTTGCAATTTATCCTACCCAGCAGTTAAACCAGAAATGTTGAATCTAAAATGTCAAAATTACAAAAAGTAATTCAAGAAAGAAAATTTTGCAAGAGTAAAAATTGTCAAATGTATTAGAAATTTGTAAGTGGAAATCATTTTTGTGTATATAAACTGTGGTTAATAAGAGGTTCTGTGACTTTGTCAATAACATGAATCAAATCTAGTAAACAACTGTCATGGTTCTTGGTTGGAGCATTTATAGAAGTAAGCTGTACCTGTGTGTTTTGGGAAATGTTTTGCATTGAGTAAGGGTTTGTCTTTGTATCAGCCATAACTTCCTGTCATAAGTCATATTAATTAAATGCTTTACAGTGCTGCTATTTTTGTCATCTAACTTACACCTTTGTAGGTGTTATGTAATGGTGACTTGAAGGAGAGGGGGAATGTGGTTGTATGAAATTTAAAAAATGTCAAATTCAAATTAACAATAATATTATTCAATATTCTACAGTGCTTAGGAACAATAGAGTATTAAAATATATGTTCTTGAAGACCAATAGAGTATTAATAATAACATTATATTTTTTGGTACATTCTTTTGACTGACTTGAAAGTTTGTATCTCTGTGTCATCTTCAAAACGCCATGAATATGTCAAATACTATAAATAGAAAATTATTGTTACTATAATTAGAAAAGTTCAAAGTTGTCAGTACACCCAAAACATGTTTTTGGCCTTGAAATTTGTCCTTGCAGAGTGTAATTCAGACAAAGACAAATGATGAGATCAAACACGCTGACACAAACTACTGACAATCAGACATTGGTTTTGAGTCACTAGTTCATCATGCCACACCCTGTAGTAACAATTTGTCACTGTTACGTGAAATTAATGTTCATATGGGTACATATCATATAATTGAAGTTCTTGAAATGCTAGCTTGAAGTGCCACTGATCATGCTTTTCCATTAGGAACATTATTCTCTCTAATTTACAACACTTCTGAATACTTCCAATGAATATTGGAATATATCTTGATATTTTCCTTGGATTTATCCTTCTATCAGTGTAATTTTTCTCCAGGGAAAAAAGACTGTCCCCAATAAGTGATACATCAATGTGATTTTTAAAGGACCAGTAATGCTAACTTTGATGATTTGTTTTCATTATTGTTATTTGATATGTCAATGGCAAGTTCTTCCCCCATTCCATCCATCATTAGGCTTGTCAAAATGGTGTCTATATGTGTAAAATGCATTGTATTGTTAACATCTTAATTCTAATCCAGACCAGAACTCACTCGTCAACAATAACAACACAGTTTACACATGTACAGGCTGAGTTGACAAGCTGAATACTGTATATATCAACATGCTTTGGGAGTAGAACAAGAAAATTATGGTTGAGACATCTTTAAAAATAAAAATAGTGGAAAAATCATCAAAAGTTAGCAGTACTGTCCCTTTAAGGCAAACTGATCAGTAAGTTAGTCAGGGAAATTTCAGTTTTGTGGGTAATTTACTTAAGGTGATAGAGTATTGTAAGCTGTAAGAATTTGCTAATGCCAAAATATGCATTTTGCATTTTTGTTGGATTAATGTCAGTACAGGTGAACTTGAGAATAAATAGCACACTGGCAAATTTTATCTGAAGTTATTTTTCATGTCTGGGAAATGCTTTTAAGTCTCAGTAACTGTGATACTGTAGACCAGCATATTTACAAAGTTTTGAGAAGATAGGTACATGACTACATGACTAGATGTGGGAACTCTGATATCATTTCCAATATCCTGGATTATTGTATTGATATTCCAAAATGAAACTTACAACATGACAAGGGAATCCCAGTTACTAAACTCTTCCAGGGTAACATTCTCAACAAAAACACTGCTGTTGACAATTTTGTCAGCACTTACTATTTATCAAATACACTACATGTTTATTGTGTCATCATACATACAGTCTTGATATAGTCAATTGAGCATGTCTGGCCATGAATTGAGTTGTTATTAGTAACAGCTAGTGCTGTTTCAAATTTTACAGCTGGTAATGACAAGCGGAAAATTTTGTGTTTGATGGAGGTACATCGAGAAAGTGTACTCTGCATGAATGAAAACTTCAAAAACTTTTTATCCAGTTACTTTTGAGCATGGATGCTTTCAAAATATTGTAGCACTCTCTTGATTTTGTGCACTCTGTGATACAATATACCTTAACCTTGCTATGCAAATGAGTGTGGAATGATGGCCAAGCAGATCGGTCAGTGCAGTCTTGTAGCTATCTATGCCACCACTCATTTCTCTGAAAAGTAGTTTACATCATAACATTTTGATATAAGTCTAGCAGCCATATTAAAAATTACTTTGTGGAATAATTGACTAGTTATTACAAGATAGTCACAAAATGCTAATATCGTTTATTACCATATCTTATGGCAATCCAGATGTACGAATCAGCTACAGTTGCCTAGAATCAACATCTGTCGTTGGACACTGTGTTCTAAATTAATCTTGCGATGGGATACCAGTATGACTGACTGTTTGTAAACAATATGTTCCTACTTAATATATACTGGTA
Source organism: Ptychodera flava (assembly GCF_041260155.1). NCBI lineage: Eukaryota > Metazoa > Hemichordata > Enteropneusta > Ptychoderidae > Ptychodera > Ptychodera flava. The sequence continues at coordinate 42,935,047 of NC_091933.1, read as the reverse complement.
AATAGCACACTGGCCATTCTTGTAAATACAATGTTGAAATAATTGTGATGTTCCATATGGTGGTCATGATATTTTGTTTCTCTCTGAATCATTGAAAGCAAAAGTATGTGTTTATTATCGAAATAAGAATCAATAGCATTCCATACATACAAAGAAATGAATTTAATTTAATTGGATCCACTGTCTATTAACCTTGAATCTTGTTTTAGATTCATCAGACTTGTGCTTTATATATTACTTTACAAACAAAGATGGTCCTCTGTGACGGACACAGTCATCAAGAACCAAGAAATTTTTTATAACAATAAGATTAATATGGCATTTACTAGCTACCATATCAAAGATTTTACTATCATTATGTGTTCGTATCAATAAGTGGCAGGTTCCGTTTCTTTGCATAGTGAATGACAAAGCCTGAGGTTGATGTACCAGGCAGTCCCATTACCTGTACACACACTTCATTGTTACCAGTAGTTCCCATTGCACAAGCAGAGTTAGTGAGAGTTGGGAAAAGTCTGGGTCTTTAAAATACTGAAAATTTTGTAAGATTCCTGCAATAAATGTTTGAATTTGTCAATTATGGAGATGTACGTGGCTTAAGTCTTTTCATTTTGAATCTATTTTTTTTTTTTTATTTTTTTTTTTATTTTATTTATTAAGCTTTGACATGAAATCAGGATGAGTCGCACAGGTGACTAACACCTATACAAAAGCAACCCTCCACAAAAGCACACATTTAACAAGTTACACATACAAAATTGAAAACAGAAAAGACAAACGCAGAATATAACAATAATAAAAATATACAAAAAATTTCAAAACAGAACAAAACAAAACAGAGAAATTAACAGAGACGGCAATTTTTACAGTGGCACTTTCCCACCCAAGTACAAGTGTTATCAGGATAAAATTTATTGTTTAACAGACCCGTGTAATGTTTTAATAAAATAAAATTGGCATGTGAATGCAATGGAATAACTTTTCCAACTTTGTATCACAGCACTTTGCATTCACATCCATGCAGTGCTGTGTTTGATATATTTATCATATATTTTGAGAAAATATTGTATCAACACATAGACACTTCAGGCTATGGAAAGAGCTGCAGAAATTCTAACACAGCATTACCAAACACTTGGAACGATGTCCGTGACTGCCCAGACGTTGAACTGTCTACCCATGATAAGGCTGTCTCAATTCAGTCCAACTTCAACAGTATCAAGTAAACTGCAGTCCATGTAATGAGGATGATAATGGGACAGATTCTGAGTGAGTCAGTAAATATGAACCAGTGAGAGCTGCATAAATATAGAACTCTAATGACAAACATCTTTGTGATGTAGTTTCATATTGCCTTGTTCGAGGTTTGTGTCAATAAACCATGGAGCTTGAAGTCTGCCATCTATACCAATACATGAAATCTAGGATAATATGGAATGCCTTTAAAGTTCAGTGCAAACTGCAAAGCAGAACTCTGCTCTAATGATTGATGCTCACTATTAACATTAAAACTTGATCAATCATCCAGGGTAAGACACATTCATATCTTTGATTATTTCATCATAGATATTCAATCACATATCTTTCAAACATTCCGCTATAATTTACATTTTTTTAAACCATAGTGTAAGTAATCTGTACAGAAATTTGCAGCAGAATACTACAGTTTCCTGGGTTCTCGACAATGTATTTTTAGAAATCAATATATATATATATATATATATATATGATGTCTTTTTGACCCACTATTCAATGCTGATACATGTATATCAGCTTTATATTGATCTGTGATCATCACTACCGTGAGTTCACAGTGCTGTTATCATCACTACCATGAGTCCACAGTGCTGATCCCGGCATTCTCCCAATACCTTATCTATCTTGCTAGAGTTACTGCAGTCCAGTGTATTTCATTTGATCATCAGTTATCAAATGACTTATTATCATAGCATTGATCAAGATTTCAGGTTTGTTACTACATACAGCTGCACACGTTCAATATCAGACAACACTGCCTGAAATTTGGACAAATTTTGTTGTTGCATGCAATGCTGTTGGTGCAGCTTGTAGTCTGAGCCATAAATTCATATGAGTAAATGTGACTTTTAGTAGCCATTGTAACACTAGCAGGTTTTATTTTTGTATTTATGCAGAAAATGCCGACAAATATTTATTTATGCACATTAATGAAAGAAAAATGACGTCATTTGTGATCGGTGCTACAACTAAAGGTGAAATAGTTGGTAAGAGCTACTATCATGTATGCATTCATGTATGAATGTTGTAAAATATTCAAATTCCATGATACCTGTCCTTTGATACACTCTGATTTTCCCCTTTATGTTAATGATAGAAAGTAAAAAAAAATCACCCTAGATGTATGTATGGCATCAAGTGATAGTATGTATTTCACTTCAACCAATTCAACCAAACATGATGAGAATAGTGTACAAATTTTACCAGATTTGATGGTTGGTCAGAGGTATCCACTGACTCATTTCATTTCAGTTTTCTTCTGTACAGAGGCTGAAAAAACAAAAGGGTTCCACCAAATTTTAAATTGGGGGTGGGGATAATGAGGGGCCGGGCCAATTAGTCGTTGCATATGTTCATGCAATAGTTGACTTGTAAGATTAGCCGTACACTGTAGGAAGGAATGACTTTTCAGAAGTGTAGCATTACAGAGATATCAGTTACCAACGATGTCATATGCATTCTACACAGGATACACTATGGACATTTGATATCCCATAAACCCCTACTACCAAAGGATAGATTTGCCTGGCCTGTGTACCGTGTCCTGAACTTTGAGGTCATCTGAGGTCGACCAGCCAGAAGCCATAGGGCTAAGTGGTGTTTTGCTTTCCAATAACACAATACCAAATTACCTACTTTATCATTTGAAGAGATCCACCTGTCATGATAGAGAATGGACAGGATCTTTTCTTTAAATATGGCTTATTTGGGGAAAAACTGACCATTTTTGTTCATAATTTTTCACCATTTGTGATTTTGACACTTCAAGTATTTTCTGCAAAGTTTTTGCTTCAACTCTACCCTTGCCAAGATCTCATTTGTCCATTCCTTAATGCACAGCTGTTCAGTCAGGGTATCAGATGAGATGTAAATTTCACTTGGAGATTGGTACTCAGTGTTTAATGATGCAAACACATGTTCCTTTCACAGCACAAATGTGTTGTAACAACATGTAGAAATGAAACAATAATTGACGTATAAATTATTGATGTGTGTAATAAACCTTCAGAAAGGTGGAAATCATTTCAATTAGTAATGGTTTTCAGATCTTACTGTTGAATAAGGACTGTTGGCACATGTCATTCTTTTCTAAAAGTAGATGTTTGAAAATTATATATCTTGTGGTTTCAAAAAATTGTTTAGAGAAACCATGGAGGGAGGAATAATTCTACGACTAAATTTTCTGTGTTCATCAAGAATTTGTATTCTGCTCGATGGCAAAGACGTGGCAATTTTGTGTTTTCAAAATAAGTTGTACATAATAAGTAATTGAAGATGTTGATAAGTAATAGTATGTAGAGACAAAATGGTATTCTGAAATACATGGAAGATCAGTATTTGTAAAGGAATTGGGTGCCTGGATGATTGTTTGAATTTGACTGGATGATTGTTTGAATTTGACTGGTTATTAAAACCTAGGCTTGATGCTAGACCTGCATGAAAATTAAAAGTATTAGAAAGTAAGAAAAGTAAGCTGGGTGCAGCAGTCTATAAACTTGAGAGGAAGAAGACAAATGTTGTGAGTTGTGAAACAATTAAAGAGACATAATGGTGACAAACTAATGATTGTTGCCAAGTGATAACTTCAGCATATCAATTGAACTCATTGTCAGTCACTGTAAAGTAAATGGGCGGACAAAACGTGATGAGAATGGTCAGGAAATCTGTATATTCTCAGATCATTGAACACTCTGTGTTTTCCACAGCTGGCTTTCTTTTCTGGCTTGATGAGGTCTGTCCAGGTTCACCATGACTTAGCAGTGTATGACCTTTTATTTTGTGATTGGTTTTAAGATGCATCCAGCCACCAGTTTGCTATTTTTTCATGTTTTTTCCTGGAACAATACTGGAGATCAGTATGTCCTCTAACAAACATGTATGCTCTGGAAACTTTGCATCAGTTTGAGGAACTGCAGAAATTTATGTCTTTACATGTAAATCAAACAATTTGCCCACATCATCTTGGTGTGTCATATTGGGTAGATGGCACATGCCTAGAGACTGTATCATGGATATATTTATATATATTAAGTGTTATAATAATAAGTTAATAAGTGTTATACCAAAACAACCAGTGAGTGTATATGGCATTTAGCATCATAGCAAAGCATCACATTTAGGTCATCAGAATAAACAAGACATTATCTTATGTACTGAAAGTAATCAGAGATGGTGGAAGGTAACAACTTTTGTCATCAATAAAAAGTACATTCCTGTTCTTATTCCTTTGCATTCATCCACATGTCGCTTCATGTACATGCGATAACCTCCATTTAATATCTGTCATTTACAGAAGAAGATCAGACGCCGAGGGGACCCCACATAGTCCGAGAGCCACAAGACACAATCTTTGACAAGGATTCTGATCTGACCAGTGTGTCGTTGGAATGTGAAGCTGATGGTTACCCAAGGCCAAGCTACAAGTGGTTCAAAGATGGAAGTGAGATTGACATCTTGGGCGACACCAGACTGACTCTTATGGAAGGAAGATTGACAATTGGAAACCCAAGAGATGGCTTGGATTCTGGTGCTTATCGATGTCAAGCTGAGAACACATTTGGTATTGTGATCAGTAGAGAAGCTGATTTACTCTTTGGATGTAAGTACTGTAATCTCTCCTGAATTAGCCACATTTTTTTGGATAGTTTTTGTTTGCTCTTGACACGCTTATGCTCGGTGTCTTCAACACAACATCAAAGATATGCAGTGAAATGTATTTAAATTCACTTATAAAACATTATGAGATATATGGTATGAGACATACAGTCACAGAAATTACCGAAGAGTGAAGATTAAAGTTCAAATCAGTGAATCTACAAAGAATATTACATACAAAACACAAACATTGTAAAGAATCGATGGTAAAAATATAGCAAGACAAAATTCAAAATAGATAATAACTTTGTAAATTTTGCACACCTAATTATGGTAAACTCTTGAGAATTTGATTTCTGGACAGTGTTGACATAAAGTCAAATTTTGTACGTAGGAAATTGTAACGATAATTTACAGTGAGGACATAGGGAGAACAACGCCAAAAAATGTCATAAAACTAATTTACCAGGAGAAACCTGTGTGATGGTTTTATTTACCAAACTACCTTTTCATTGATCACATTTCCTAAAATATTAAGAATGGTTAACTCAGGTTTTCTTTTCTCTCAACAGATGTTGATCCCTTTTCAACAAGAACACAACCTCCAAAGACAGCAACAGAAAATAGTGGATTTATGTTGGAGTGCCAACCCCCAGATGCCTTTCCAGGTAATATTGACATGATATTGAGTTTTATATTGTAGGGTGCCAATCATGGTGATATACAGAATGGTGTGATAAGGTAAATACTGGGTGTGTGGTTTGATGATTGAACACATCTGTATGGTACAGCATGAATCATGAATACGGACAACAGCTGTGAAATTTGATAATATTTTCAGGCAATTTTTGTTCAGGGCAATGAGTACATTCTGTTCTTCATCAGATATGAAGTATGATGAAATTCAAAATATTAGCAATATTAATACGACACATTGCAGATGATTTATAATCTTATTGTTGATTGATAAATTCCAGTCTCATCTAGAATTCAGTTGTAAATGATAACATTTGACATTATGAGTGGAAGACATGGAATTTTGACTGAAAATTTGGGTGTAGGAAAAGAAACTGCATTTTACAGAGAGGAGAAGAATACTTGAAAACATATCAAAAGTCACAGCTTATTGAGCTCTTACTTAGATAACTTCACATTGAATGAAAGTCTAGACTGCTTGTAAATCCTGTGAGTGTACTTGGCATTCAAATGCACACATCGGTATATTTTGCTCCAGCTGATATAACATTGCACTGCCCTAATAATTTCCATTTTTGAGGCTGAAACCACAATTATAAATTCATAAATTTCTTTTTGCTTTGACCTCTGATTGTTTGCACATTTTTTTCAAAATTCTTCCATTTGGTTTACATCTGCTGGAGACTGACCTCTTTGCACTGAATAAACTTTCAAGAGATAGTTGCTGTAAATTTTTGTTGTTTTTTCCAGTTTTTCTGGTCTGCATGTCTGGTCTCCAATATTTTCTGATTAGTAAAAGAATGAATACCAGTATCTAACAGTACTTCACAAAAGCATGTGTACCGATATAGCATAGGTATGAATTAAAAGATTGGACTATGAGATACCACATTCATTGATATATTGTCAAACAGTATACTAGATTAAGAACATGAAATAATATCTGGTACATCTCCAAGAAGGATTTCAATGTTATGTCATTGCATTATACAAAACCATGGAAAACATCAAAGAAAGTCACATGGGTAATGTTTTTTGAGAAAACCACCATCAGGTCTGGCAAGAAATCATCAAAAGTTTCTGTTTTAGAAGAGACATGAATTAAGACATTAGCCAGAGATTTGTGCATGAGTGTATTCAAAGTCTGATATGAACTTTTAGAGCCTGTGGTAAAATGTAATTAGTTTTATCATTGCACAGATTATTGAGTGACAGATAAATTTCATCCGACTCTCAACACAAATTTTTACAATAAATATTGGATCATGCAAAAAACCAACATAGTATCTGTAACATAATACTGTAATTCAAGATCTAATCCTTTGTTCCTTTTTCTGATTAATTGGAACGGCATTTTTTGTCATTTAGTGGGTTTTGTATATGGAGCACAAAGGGTACCAGAAAAGGTCACTAACAATACTAAACTATATATTCACAATATATTTGCTTACAGCTTCTTTCCTTGACTTTATGAATTTTTTGCTGTCTTTCCTGTTTTTTTTTAACTTAAATTACAGCTTCTATCAAGAAATGTAAGTAAACGAGGTGGCAGGGCATCATTTTGCTAAAAAAGTATAAAACAGGCATTTGGAATGACCTGGTTTGGTAGCACTTGTCTGAATAAAATTTGTATTCACTGAAATGATTCTTGTTACATGTAAAGGCCTTATAATTGTAACTTTTGACAACTTATTTCAGGTTTGTTGCATGACATCCATGAGTCAGCAACGGTTTCTAGGTGTAGATCCCATAGTGTGTTGAAATACCCAGTACTCAGCTTGTCAACATGGACTGTATGTGTGTCCTGCATTGTTAGTGTTGATGATCATATTAAGGTCTGCATTTTAATCCAAATATCAACAATAGCAATGCTCATCACACACTGACACACTACATCTGACGAATTAAATACTGGGCATTTCAAAATACTGTACGAAGTTGACCATGAACCTGATCATGATACATGGATCAAAACTATTGAAAAAAGCTGTCAAAGGATACAGTTACTACAGCCTTAATAAAAGTGAAAGGAAAACATTTATAATAGGATCAAAGTTGCTGTCATTTGGTTTCAGTTCCATATGTTTTGTCCTGTTGTTGTATTCTCCACAGTTTCATATTTCACAGAACTGACCATTAGCATATCCCTATCAAATTTCCATATTCTACCACTTTGGAAATGGCTCTTTCATTTGCATATTGACACAGACCACACCTAAAAAAGAGAGAGATGGCCACCCCATTAATGTTCCCTGGTGGAGAACCATTCAGTGGGACATAAGATTTGTCCTTGCTGTATACAAAACATATCAGCTCACTGGTGCCAGTCATCACAGTCATGGTGTTAGATTGTTCAGAAAAATTACATGTGAATAAAGAGGTACAAAATAAATTGTGCATTTATTTATTTTAGTGCAAATAGTTGTGTCATGACTGTCAGCAATTTATACCCTTCCAACACAGAAAACTACAAAAACAATATGTCATAAATGAAATCATAGTACAGACTACCTGTAACGATTGAAATGAAATGATAGCAACTCTTGATCCTGTAAAAGGCCACAAACCGTAACTGTTAACAATTTCTTCAGTATATCTGAACTCTCTGTGAGCCAGTTTCCTGGTCTGATTTCTTGAGGCTGTTGGAATACCCTGTATTTAGCTTGCCAACATAGACACTGAGTATTCTTGTGGTACAGGCTGTTTGTCATTGACAAATTAATCCATGTTGGTAAATGACTACAGCACATGTTACCATAGAATTAGCGCTGCCAAGCCAGATAGATGGTACATCTTATGTGCTCTGGGAAACAGTCCAAGAAACGGTGACTCACAGACTCTACAAAAATACTGAAAAGTTGTCAACAGTTACATTAACTAACAGTGTAAAGAAGTAACACAGAATGCTAACACATGGTAATTGATAAAAAGCAGTACTTGACAGATTGTGTTCAGCTAAAATGTTCAAAGTATGAAGAAAGTAGGTATGATATGATGGCCATGTTCTTAGATATTGAGCACTTGAAGTACACACCATCAGCTGATCAAATGTTTTCTATTCTTCAATCTTGCACACTAATATATGCAGTAGACACAGTGCAACTTGTACATGTCATGTTACGTGTTTTGGGGAAAGGTTTTCAATTGGTCTCTTAGGTGGTCTCAATGACCCCATAGTTGTGAAAAGTCTAAACATATGGCTGTGATGAGGGTCTGTGTGGGTCAGGTGACTGGTATTTCAAGTCAGAACACTGACAGGGAACTAACTATTGTTAATGTGCGGGAGATTAATTGTGGTACTAGCCACATGTCAAACGTCAATTTGATATGTGTGACGGTTACTTGACAAACTATTCACATGATAGCTAACAAAGTAAAGAGTATAATCCAATCTTAGTGGGTTACTTTCACAGAACTGTTTCAGGGATAGTAATTATAACTTTTGGTGATGTTTTCATTATTTTTGGACAAATATAAATTTTTTCACCATCACAAATTATTAGCCTCACCAACACAGTGCATTTGTATACAATATGTAATATTACTGTGAACAGATGTATTTCTTGTCTGGTCTAAAATTCACTTGTCAACAGTAACAATGAACTCTACACAAGTACAAGGCAACATTTCCAAGTTGAACACAGGACACTAAGGCATGATTTGGAGTAGCAGACAAAAACAAATATACTGGATAAATACATCAAAAGTTACGGCCAACAGAATTGTAAAATTGTCACCAACTAAATGACGGAAAGATGTGTTCTGATGGTTTGCTTTGGGCATTATGATTCTGCTCCTAACTGATGGAGGAAGTTGAAAATTAATATTCCAATCTGTAAAATCTGTTCCAAAGTGGATTTGATTAGTGTACTTGATGGCTAGTAATTCACAGTTTCATTTTTCCAAGTCGAAATGACTGAAGTTTTATCATTTAAGACTTTATCAGCCAGTCAGTGATGCATTGATAATGTAACTAGACAGGAACATGTGTAACATTAAATATTAAAAATGATAATAATCCCTCTAGTACATCATTGATGAGCAGTCTCGTAGCCTGTGGATGAATATTTGCCATTGTCCTACTTGTTCCATCATTCAGTGTTACAGGAGTTTAGATAAAACTATGGAAAGAATTCTGACACTGCCCTGTGACAAATTAGATAATCCATAGTTTTTTCAAATTTCTGTGCTACAAACATGATAGACTTTGAGATGTCTTCTCTTGCATGACACATGGCTGCAGTTGTATAACAACTCCTGACTTACACTAATTCTGATTCCTCAAGTTTCTGGACATAAAACATAACAAAATGATGAGAAAAGCCATGAAACTTGGTAAACGATGATGAGAAAAAGATATTTGGTGACCAGAATGGAAAGTAGTTGAGTTGAAATCAGCTGACGATGATGACATAGGCTGAATGTTATTCCAGACTGTGCAGTAGCAGCCGTGTGTGATGTCATATCAGTGCTTTACCATATTGAAAGAAAGGTGTAAATCAACATGCCTTGGCCACAGTTACATGTAACTCTCATATGTTTTGCATGTGAATGTGAAAACTGAACAAAGATGTCTGCTGGAACTATGGTACTGTAAAGGAGCTTGAATTTCATAAACTTCATTCATACTCAAACATTGGCATGTTTCAAGAGTTTGGTATGGTTGAGATTTGAGGTATGGATACAATGTGTGTTTGACAATGCTAATGGCCATTCATTTACTCATTACTATCAATTCATGCTCAGCAAGGGATTATTCAAATAAAGGTCAAAGGTCACTAATAGTGCCATCATTGCTACTGTGCATTGCTCTGTTGCCAATTGCAACTGATAAGTCATAGAATTTAAATACAGAATAACTATATTATGCAAACATCATGTAAATTAGTAAAATAGCATTATCATTATGAGAAGTTACTTCATAAAGTTTACAAAATTTATCACCTTCCGTTTTGCTTGTTATGATTTTTTCAAAAAAGTATTTTTTGTGTCTTGTTAATGTCTAAATTATGTTACCTTTATCATATACTTATTTAAGAAATCAGAAGGTTTTCACCACTGGGAACTTGAAGAGCACTTACAAATTTTGTTCGGGATATTCCTTTCCGTGTGCTCCATACGGCAAGGGAAATAATGCAGTGAAAACAAAATATGTTGGTAAACAAAGGAAACATTAGCCTTTGTTAGGTTTAGACATTGCTTGAAGTTGGCTTTGAAAAGTCACACTTGTAGTAAATGACTCTGTATTTGATATGACTGGGCATCAAATTTGACATCCTTTAATCAAATGGAGTTCCATTGTGCTGATGTTTTCATTCCAACGCTTCCATTTGCCATTCCAACGCTTCCATTTGCCATGCCAAGATTTTCTTTGCAACTTTAACTATGGCATTGTATATGATATTATGTCTCAGTTTACACTACCAAACACGTGTAAACATTTTTAGCATGATCAATTTAGACAAGTAACATAGCCAAACTAAAATACTGAAAATCAAAATGTACCATGATAATTATGCACAAAATTATCACGATGTTACTTCTGTTTGAAAGAATCCTAGGATGGAACTAATGTCTTTTGGTGTTGCATCTTTGTCATGCAGAAAAATTATGAAACCTTCAAAAAATATGGTATTAAATATTAAATAACAGTTATAAAATGAGCAATGAAATGGCTAGCCTGTCATTTGATGTTTAGAAATATTTAGAAAAACATCTGTCTCGCTTGCGATATAAATAAATTGTATTGTTGATAATATGTTAAGTATACAGACTACGAATGAGGCCCCTCTGTAAGCAACATGGTGAAATACCATAACATGAATAATATTTGCTTTGGTTTGAAAAAAAAAATATTTGTTGAACTTCATTAGTAAGATTTACAGGACATTCTATTTCTTTCAATATTTGACAGATTTGACATTTTTCTGGTACAAGAATGTGGAGTCCAACTTTGTACGTGAGAGTGGACGTGTGATGGTTGCCAGCAATGGAAACCTGTACTTTGCCAAAGTGGAACAGCAGGACTCTGGTGACTATTACTGTGTAGTAAAGAGTTCCCTTGATCCAGCAGGAACTGGAGCTGGACAGGATCTGAGAGTCAGCAAACCCGTTCAGGTCTCCGTTTTGTCAAGTACATGTAAGTCAAAATCTGCTCTTCCTTCCAAACTCATTCAAATGTCTCTCAATCGTGAATTTTGTTCTGAGTTGGCTCTTGCTTTAGTCAAACTTTCCTCAATGAAACTTTCAACCATTTCCTCACCAAATCAAGCATAAGGGGTCAAACTGTGCAAGGTTTGGTACTGAAGAAACACATTACCCAACATTTACCAATATTTGAAATTCAAGGTGGCTGCCATCCCTGAGTTTATTCTGAGGGAAAAATAAAATTTTGACTTTCAAAACACTAATCGTCAAAGGCTTATCAGGAACTGGTATGTCTGTCCATTGAGTTTGACTGTTTTGGTGAAACATATATTGTTGTTTTCAAAAGCTACAGTAAAAGTGAGGCCTTTAACCAGCAGGGCTGTAGCTAACTTCAAGTAGATAGAAATGTTTAAACAGTGAGGTTCTTTACGTGAAGGACTGAGTTAGGTGACCAAGTCAGGGAGAGTGTGGAGGGGTGGTTCAAGTAGCATTTATTCTTGTGGCTGTTGAGAAACGATAAAGTAGCTGGTTGATTGTACTGAATTGCTTCTCAATTTCACCTTTGACCTGGACTAATGTGATTATTTTGACATTTTGATATTTCTTGTGTTTGATATCACCAGTTACTGGCTACAAAGCACCACGAGTATCACATGCTGTACAGGACCAGACCGTCTTGGAAGGTGATGATGTCAAGTTGGAATGCTTCTTTGAAGGAAGGTAGGTCATTCTTTCATTCTGACTCAGCTTTCATTGTCCTGATCAATTTGGTTCAGAGCTGTGTGTTCAAATGAGCTTCTGACCAACACTTGGTTTGAAGACATAATACATTATGCATGCAGCAGTGGAAATTACCAAGATCGACCAAAATATTCTTATTTTAATACCAGAGACGGTAGAGAAAGTCGGTGACTGTTGTCGGTGTCTATGAGCTACAGTAGCTATTTCCTGATGGGAACGCACACCTCATCTGTCTTTCACAACTTCTGCAGACCCAGTTTTACAACAACAGTGATTGAGAAACAATTACCTATCAGCCTTCAATAGCACACTCTATGCCATGGACTGTAAAATACAAAACCAACAAAACACTTGGGTGAAGAGAAATACCATTAAGTTTATGAGTAAATTGAGTTGACTGGTAACCCCGCAAGATCTTAATTTGAAAATTTAATCAACAATTAACTTTGAATGCAATGACACAGTAAATTTTGAATGACCTATTTGACAGTTGTTTAACAGTTTTTTTAGCTCATATTTGGTATGTATATAAATACCAAAAAGAACTTACATGGTGAGTCAGTGGTGTCTGTATGTCTGTATGTATGTATGTACAGATGTATGTCTGTCACACGCAAAATCTCCCAAACTGCCGCACCTACCATCACAGTATTTGGTGTACAGGCAGACCCAGGGGTTGAGATGTGACGTTGTTCAAATGAACATGTCAGTGTCAAAAATATGCAAATGAGGTAAGAAAAAGGGGAAATCCTGCAAATGTGCGGGAGTGGTGGCATTAACTGAAACAGCCCACACATCTGAGTTGGAGATTCTGTAATCTCTAACCTATTTGTATGCAGTGTACCTATTATGTGTAGGAGTGGTGGCAGTGACTGAAACAGGCTACTCCACTGACCTTGAGTCATTTCCTGTCATTGTTCATGAACTGATACATATTGGCAGACCTGCTGAAACCATGAAGGACTGTGTTGAAACATTCCTCTGCTAAGCCTGTTCCTAAAGTTGACCTCCAGTACCTAAAGTTTCAGACCTTATTTACTTCTGTCATTCTTGTTTTTATGGTTTAAAAATTTCTTGATGGACCAATTCAAACTAAATATGAGCACACTGTCCTTGACGGTTTTTTTGACAGTTAATAGCATGCTACACCTCTTGTGTAAGGAAAGGAGATCAGCGACAATAGAGTATTGTTTGCAACATTTTGACCCTTCCTTTTGTGAAGTACAGGAAGTACTTGGCTCAGTGAGAAGCTTTCTATTACACAGCAGTGTGTGAAACAGAAGTTGTATATTTATTCCGCAACTCTTCCTGTTTTTTTTTACAGTCCAGTGCCCAGACTGTCATGGCAACGTGTGGCACCAAAGTCTAAGGCCATTCCACGATCAGCAACCTATGATAATCAAAACCAAATTCTGATTCTAAGAAACATTCAGCTTGAGGATGCAGGCAACTACCAGTGTACCGCATCAAACTATCCTGAAGACAACCCTGACGCCCAGGAACAAACTTCTTCATCAACTGGTACAATTGATGTCAGAGGTATGTTATATTAAAACAGTCACCACTAGGCATTCACTGAGCACACCCATGCCCTAATCCTGGTCTGACTATGTATGGATGGTGAATGTTCAGCAGTGTCCATCCTGATACTGAGAAGGATATTGGATTCAGGTATGGCATTTGGGAACATATAGCCAACCCAATGCCTACCCTTAAACCCAGCTTGTGGATGGGAAATGTCAGAGGGGAGGGGATGGTAAAAGTGCTGGAAGTCACCATCCTCATATTAGTATACAAAATATCACAATCTGACAGAAAGGCATATTTCCTAAAAGATTCATTGTATATTAGAAGTGCACTAGTTCACCTACTATTGATACTTTCAAGAAGAACACCATAACTTTTCTGTTCAGTAGAGTATACTGAACAACTCTGAGTCTGAAAAGCGCCATTGAACACAACTGTGTTTTGGAGTTTGGCGCTATAGAAATCCATGTTTTGATGATTGCTTGATGTATTGTGTATGTACATATGTGTTGTATGAATATTTAATGTGAATATTTTCTGCACACTATCAATATTTTTGCTGTCCTTGCCTGTTAATGTTCATTGTTACAACATTCTTAGCTGAATCTGAGCTAGTTTAATCCTATCCAGCACTGTGTGTGTCACTGCTTGTATTTCTCTTCATGGCTTTTGTGTCTTCCTGAAATGATTTATAGCTCCTCCTCAGTGGGTCAAACAACTTGAGGATGTGGAGGCTGATATCCAGACTAACGCAGTGTTTGAGTGTGAGGCCGAGGGGACAGCACCAATATCATACAAATGGTATCGTAACGGAGAACAGTTGACAACGAGGTCAAGGCACAGCTTCAGTAATAACTTCAAAAGACTCAGTATTATTAACTTAGAAGAAGACGACAGTGCCATGTATCAGTGTCAAGCCTCAAATACCTTACTGAACAAAGAGAGGGCGATCTATTCCACAGGCCAACTCACAGTTCTTGGTAAGTCTCATGATAAATTTCCCCAGTTTACATAGTTTTAAGACTCTGTTGAATAGCGATGATTGATATAAATTTACAATTAGCTGAATTTCCTCTGAAATTTCTTGAAAACTCGGTTCCATGTCTTCATTGATCAAGAAATTATGAAACATGGTTTTGGCAGTACATGGGGCTATATCTAATGGTTTTGACCACGCTGAGAATACCACTTTCAGTATATAGGTCAGTTGCTATCTTTTGTTCTCAGAATGCAACTTCCCCAATAGCTTCAGAAAACATGACCTTTTAACAAATGAAAAAACATCTAAAGGGGTTCATGTATATAGGTAACTGGTTGTATAATTATCGGAGCAGACCCTTGAATTAAAAAAGGTCTTTGAGGGTATATACATAGCTCTGGTACAGTCATTATTTCCCATGTAGACTTACTGCTTTGAAACATTGTAATTTGCCCACAGCCCTTGCACCTTCCTTTGATAAAAATCCAATGGTGCAGAACCAGCCAGCTGCAAAGAATGGCAACGTCACAATAGTCTGCAATCCAGAGGCTGCTCCAAAGCCAGAGTTCACCTGGTTCCATGATGATAAAGAGGTCACCACTGGAGGGCGCTATACAATCCTGGAGAATGGCAACCTCTTCATTGATGGAGTACTCAGCAGAGATGGTGGCAAATACAAGTGCGTGGTCAAGAACTATCTCGGCGAGGATGAGGATGAAGGGCAACTGATCATCAGGGGTAAGTGTCAACTGGTGTATTGTTATTGTTACATGTAATCATTATCAAAATGTATTGGTTTGTAATGATGAAAACTGGAAAAGATCTCATTCTTTACTGTTTCAGAGAAAACAGGATTTGTTGTAGTCACATAGTCTATGGGATCTCATCTTTTTATTCCATTCAAAATTAGTCATTGCAAATTTCCCATAAAATACCATAATTTAGCCACTGTGTTTGCTTATGAACAGCGAACTATAATTATGTCAGTGCAGATTTACATTTGAACAGTATATGTATTGAACATAAACTGTGTATATGTCACATATAAAGTGTTTCCTATGATCAGATATTTTTCTGCAAATTTAAGATGTAATCAGTGTATCATTCTGTCATACCTTGTCCATTTAATATTTGCAAGAAAGAAACAAACTTTGTGTTCCTTCTTTTACAAGTATAGGTATTATTACTGTGATGTTTACTGTAAAAATAGTTTTGTTTTAATCGGTGATGTAAGTAAGGAAAGCAACAGGCAGTGTTCTTCTATTTTATGATTAAATTAAGTTCGCTGATTTTCCCTTCAACTGTTTTCTCATACGACCATTATTACTGTTCGCTGTATATACCATATTAATAGCAATACATTGTAGATCATAGACGTATCATCACAAGTGACCCTAGTACTGCTTTTCAGGTGTCATGAAAAACGGTTGAAATCAAATTAGCTTTCTTTGCATTGGAAATATCAACATTAAGTTTAAATTCGTGAAAAGGCAACATTTTGTTTCATTGTTACATAACCCTTTTAAAAAACACTGTAAATCTCAACTTTATAATGATACAAGAAATACTAGCATTTCATGCGTTTGCCATGCACTGCAATCCTTTCCACTGTTAAATCAGGTTATAAAGATTTATAACGTTTCTTGCATTTGTTTTTTGAGAGACGTGAGTGTGTTTTTCTTCAGAACATCATCTCTTGATTAAAATAAAAGAGTCAGTATTTTCAAAGTTCTGTTGTGGAATAAATAATCTAAGATTTTGAAAGGGGAAAAGGGTGAATGATATCAGATCCTTTAAAGTTCCATTGTGGTAACATTGTTTGTATGTGGAATCTGTTGATGTCCCATTGACTTCACTGTAATTTTATTCAACATTTTCTAAATCAAGATGCATTAACAGTGTCTGAAAATATAAATGAGAGATTATTGAAGTGCTAGAACATGTTTTATCTTTGGAACAAAATGGATGAGGAACTGATGAGGAGAAACCCTTGATTTCCGAAAGTGAGAGTGCTTTCATTATCGAAAGCTAAATGCCTAAATCACAAGAGTTTCATCTAATTGAATTCTTGAACAATGCTATGAAGTTACAGAATTAAATAAATTTATTTCTTTCACATCCCCCTTTTCAGAACAATTATATTATTAGAGTAACCGAGCTGAGTAAACAGTTGTCCATGTGAGATTGTCTCATCAGCCTTGTTCAGAAATTGTGGTTTTTGTACAGCTGTATGATTCCATGGTTATTGTAAGGTTGTAATGTTTTGTCTAATTTTAGTAGATAATGATTGGTAAGTAGAATACTTCAGTAGGCTCACCCCTATTTCTATGTGTTGAAGTCCAACAACTCTGTAGAAAACAATAGAGACAAACCAAATCTAGTGGAGGAAGGGTTAACTGTATTTTGTTGTAAATTATTATAGCTGTGACTATTAACCTCTGCTGAACATCTGTCGGACAGAATTGCACATTTTTTTCTCTGCCAGTTTATATCTCAGGGCAAAGCTTTCCAAAGCACAATTCATCACCATGTCTTAATTTCAGATTTTGGTTTTGTTGACAATCTCTTGTTTATTTTTCTTCATTGGAATAATTGTTTCTGGTGTTGGTCACCAAATGCCTTGTGCAGAGCCACTAGGTAAGCTGATGGCACTAGCGCCCCCTGTGGCCAGTTGTTGCATGAACAAAATAAAGCTATGCTAGAGGGCGCTATGTCAACAGTCAACAGCTTTGTAACCATGTGTAATATTTACATCTTAGTTTGCCATACTGTGAGTTGCACATTCTAATACTGTGCACTCTAGCTGCATGTCTGCTGTGGAAATATGTTATTTTTATTTTGTATATGTACATATATATATATGCCTCTGTTTGCTTGCACTGTGCAGAAAGACAGTAATTTTCTAACAGGACTGTATCTAAATGCTACGCAGTATTGTCACATTTTTTGCTACAGAGCGTAGACAGTGTGTGGTACTTGGCATCGCTATTACTTGTACAAGTAGTTTACTGTTCTCTGTTAACAATTATTTTACAATTTATTATTCATTTCCATTACTATCATCTCTATCTGATGGGCTAATAAACTATTTTAGGTTTTTAAACTATTTTACACATTATATGAAATCGATGATAGTCAAGAATTTATCATATACTGTTGGATTCAAAAGATATTGTACTTGTCATCATACCAGGACATATATAAGATATCATAACTTTTACCATTTTATTTTGTCTTTTTGTGATATCACAATTTCTAAAATATTTATACCAGCGACAAGAAATTTTACTAATGTTACCTTTTTTGAGATCTTTTCATGTCATTATGTTTGTATATACATTTTTAGGTGAATTTTTACTAATGTCATGGTTGTAATTTCTGTATGTCACATATTTTTTCAGTGAATACAGAAGAATGCTTTTTAGTCATCATTTATGATTTTTATGGACATCTATTTTTAAAAGTTTTTAAGCTAATAAGAGTTACTTTTTCCCCAGTGCATTTTCAAAAAGCAACATGTCAGTATGTGTTGTATGCAAACCACTTATTTCATCCTGACCCCTACTTATCATCAATATGAATTTCTCAACAACTTAAAAATGGGGGAACAAACCAAATTGTGGCAAACTGTCATTGTCTATATCAATATCTGTATTCAAGAAACACCACTGTGGGTGGTTCAAATATTTTAAGGGGAGAGTGCCCAAAATGTTTAGTTTCGAGGGTGTATAATATGTCTTTTTGAACATTTATGAGCATTAAGCCAGCTGTCGTTGTCAAACAAGCAACACAGTGATGGTACTGAGAAATTTTCCAATTATGCTTTTTCAAAATGTCAATTTTGTTCTTAACAAAAAAAGACACAATTTAAACCTTAATTGAGAAACAAGGCATTCCACTGCAAATGTGATTTTCATCATACTTGGTTGTTATCAAAATAAATTCAACTTAATATAACGGATTGCTTTGAAGGATCTAGCAGGATTAGGCTGTGTTATGTTTGTCTGATGTCTTACAAGACTGCAAATGTAGTTCTGTGTTCCCAGCCAGACAGCCACAATGCTAATTGCCCAGTCTGTGAAAGTAGGCATGACTCAGCTACCATGTTCGCCTTCTCTTGAAGCCAATTGAAATCTTAGACTGGCTTCACAGTAAAGTTTTACAACAATTCTGCATTGTCTGTGTGTCTTCTCTCCTCTTTGCTCAAACTTTGTAACTTTTCAGTGACCCAAATTCTCTATCAATGTCATGGTTCAAATGAAGATGTGACTGCAAGGTCAAGACTGTTAAAGATTGATTTGTCTTTATCTTCAAATTGACAGGGATGACTGGCTTCATTCTTGATCCTTCCAGATCATCCAAAATATTCATTTGTATTTTCCATGTAATGAGTCCTCCAATACTAGGTCATGGTCAGCTGTGTCAAGTTCCTAATGTCTTGCCAATATGTGACTTTTATTACATCATTGATGCCTCTCCTTTCATTCTGTAGATGGAACTGTATTTACCAAGTGGCCGCTGTCAAAGACGTTGGAAGTCGGTGAGAGTGTGACGCTAGACTGCCGTGCTACCAGTGATCCACTGTTAGATCTTACGTACATCTGGTTGTTGGACGGTATGCAGATTGATTTGGATGAAGATCACCATTATAAAAGAGTATGTACAGGACAGAATATCTTCACTAATAATTCCAAAATGTTTCCTGCATTTGCTCCTGTTGATGTTCTCATGGTCTCAGTTATTCTTCAAAAGAATTTCTGTTACCGTATACTGTATGATGATAGATTAACCATAAATCAAGTTTTAACAAGAATACATCCGAACTGAACACTGTTGAGAAAAAATATCAAACTGATTTTGAGAAAGGATTGTTCCTTTGAAGTATTCACATTTTGTCTTGCAAATGTGCACCAATAGTAATAGTATTCTTCAGTTACAATTAGCATTGGCCAGACTGGTTTTATAATATACCTCACAAGATAATGTGCCAATGATGTCGTAGTTGTGCTTTGTGAAATTCTTACAATAATGTGTCGTTTATAATTGGATGATGCTTTTTCCACTCAATTACAACTCCAGGATAAGAATTCAGAGACCATATTCAATTCATTTATGGCAGTAGGAACATTTTGAACTTTCCTCTTCAATCAACTGCTATTTGTTCAGCCTCATTTCAAAATTTCAGTTGCATAGTTTTATGTAAATGCAAGAGTCTGGATGTTGAAGATAATAGTGAAAATGAACATGTTAGGTAACACCACTAACAGGTAAAATTCTTGTTTTTTTTATTTTATACTTTCAGTTAAAAGATGGGAATCTTGAAATAGTGAATGCTAAATTACGACAGGGAGGTGTCTACACATGCCTTGCAATGACAACAGTTGATGAAGTTTCCAGGTCTGCCAATGTTATTGTAGAAGGTAAGCTGTACCGTATCAACCAAAGGGCATGGAAATCATGGTTTTCTTGGACAATCGTAGAAAAGCGTGGAAGTTACCATGATTACACATTTCTACACATTTCATATTTTTCAACATTTTTATAGTGAGGAATCTTATTAAGGTATACTGTCACCTGTTCCAATTTTGCCACAGTTACCATGGAAAGAGAAAATCTAACCAATCCACAGATTTTAAGCGGATGGCCACTTTTTAAAAACAGCACCCTCACATGGGCATTTTGAATGCCAAGGAACACCCCTTTGACCACATATGGGCATATTTAGATTACAGATGACTGTATACCTTTAACGTTGACTTGCATCAAGAATGTAAAACTTTGAAGGATCAAGAATACTTGTTCTTCCAATACAGGTTTTTCAAGAAGTACCCACTGTAAAATATCATTAGATGTCTTCAAAATCCTTTGCTATTGATCATTTTATGGTTAATTGCAAGACTCTCAATATTGATTATTCCAAATGCTTTTACTTGGTAACTTTGGCGATAAAGCTTCCATCTATTTTCTTACTTATCCTACAAATCAAATTTTTTGTTAACTTACAGGCCCACCTGGTCCTCCAGCTGGAGTCATAGCATCTGATGTAACAGCCAACTCGTGCCAACTCAGGTGGAGTAAAGGCTCAGAAAACAACAGCCCCATTAAGAGCTACACCATAGAATCCAGAACAAACTATGAACCTGAATGGGTTGTGGAAAGAGCTAGTAAGTCAGTGTTTAACTCATCTTTATAGAAGTTTGGAGCAATCAAGAAATCATTTCTAATCGCTCATATGAATACTTGATATAATTCTTTCTAACAAAATAGAATGACTTTATTTATTTATTTACTTATTTATTTATCTGCCTTGATAATTTTAGAGTCTAGTAACTCGACCAGACACAGTCTGCCTTGATAATATGGAAAAGAAAAAATGAATGATAATGCAAAACTTTTAAGTAGAGGATCAAAGTCAAACCAATAGATGTATATCTAGAAGGGAAACAATTGTTTTATTTACCCAAAACAAGACCTGACTACTGAATTTTTTTCTGCAGGTTTCAATTTAAGTCAAAACAGGCTGTATATAGCCTCTTGCAATGTGCATTCTTTCTTTTTAGACCCAAAGAATTGCTCGTAATAATTCATCATTTATTTTCTCTCACAGTGCTAACAATGTTTATGTTTAACCACTGTAGTATTTCGATGATAAATCTCACCCATATCAGCAACCTTATTATCTTCACTTCATTGCTTCCAAACCTGTCACTTATATTATGCAAATGTTTCTGTCTAAATATATAGCAATATTTACATATGAAAGCTACGGGCTGATTCAGTGCCAGTTTATGAAAACTTGACACCAGTTTAATGACTTGGTGGTTCAAGTTTTCCCGAAAATATTCATATAGCATTGACTCGTTTCTCAGTATCAGCTCCACCTTTGTTTTGCAGATATACCACCCAGTGATGGACTGTCAGTCAGTCTCAACAGTTTGTCTCCATGGAGCGATTATGAATTCCGTGTGATTGCCACTAATGATATTGGAAGTGGCAAGCCCAGTCATCCGTCTGACATCTATGAAACCGAACAAGACAGTAAGTCCCACATTGGATTTTTGTAACTTAGCTGTAATCAGGCTATGATTTCAACCAGGATTTGAGTAAATCAGGCTATGATTTCAACCAAGATTTGAGTAAATCAGGCTATGATTTCAACCAAGATTTGAGTAAATCAGGCTATGATTTCAACCAGGATTTGAGTAAATCAGGCTATGATTTCAACCAAGATTTGAGTAAATCAGGCTATGATTTCAACCAAGATTTGAGTAAATCAGGCTATGATTTCAACCAAGATTTGAGTAAATCAGGCTATGATTTCAACCAGGATTTGAGTAAATCGGGCTATGATTTCAACCAAGATTTGAGTAAATCAGGCTATGATTTCAACCAAGATTTGAGTAAATCAGGCTATGATTTCAACCAAGATTTGAGTAACATGGTTTTCAAAACCAACATGAATGTACTTTGCAATTGATTCCTTGAATCAACTTGTCTGAAAAAAAAAAACCCCAAAAAATCAGTCATTTAACTACAAAGATCATCATATAAATGCATTCAGGATGCATTCTTCCCCTTCAAGTCTTGCAAGACTTGAAAACTTTGTGATAAAATCCTCAGTTTCTTGACAAATGAGGGTTTGAAACAGCGCCCCCTTGTGTCAGTTAGTCTTTAATCTCTAATTTTATTGCCAACCTGGAACTCCTTGACTTTTATGTCAGTGACATCGACACCAAGATCACAAATTGTTTGTGAGCTTCACTTTCAGTAGTCCATGGATATCCTTTTTATAGACTGTTTATGTCAAGAATTTCAAAACAAAAATTTAGTTGTGATATGAAGTACCCTTTTTTTAGAAGAATTTTGAAGACCGCTTTATGATGAAGTACAGAAATTTTTAAGAAGTATGAAATAATATTTCATAATAAAAACATAAAGATCTGGTCCCCTAACTGAAATGTACAGAAGCAAAAATATTTTTACTAAATATTTCATGAATTTACATCCACTTAGTATCTATCTGTTACTTGAGGTCTGCAAAGCTCATTACAGACTCCTGTACAATACTGATTTATAGTCCTCCCTACACCTATTAAAGCTTTGTGGTTGTTATACATCCATTTTATTTCTGAAAGACTTCAGATTGTGAATCAGTAAGCTTATGCATGTTTTATTTGTATTTGCCATTCAGTTGTACAGTTTTTAGTAATGTGTTGAATTTGCATTGAATGGTGCGTTTTTTCCTTCAGAACCTTACATGGCACCAAAGAATGTCGGCGGTGGTGGTGGACAGACTGGTGATCTGCGCATCACATGGGATGTAAGTGGCCAAGAGTTTGTGTTAAACATTTCTTCTACCACAGAGGAGAAATGATGACACAGCATTGTGTGTTGTATACTAGCTGACTTACATGATTACTGTACTTGTATCTTGTGTCAAAGATTTGTGTCAAAGTCATTTATTTTATTCCTGAATAATACGTTATCAAAGCTGTAAATATGCAGGTTGCTGTAATCTGTGAACTGTGGACTTAGAACCAGATCTGTAAAGTCAAGGTGACCTGACCATAAAAGTTACACGAGACTTGATAAGACTAAAAAAATTTGAGTTTTGTCTGATTTTGTTTCTTCTCTTCCATGTACATGTAGCCACTACCAAGGCAAGAACAGAATGCTGCCGGTGTTGGGTACAGTGTCTACTGGAAAAGGGCTGGAACAGCTGGAGATTTCTCCAAGGAAACTGTGTATGTTCAGGACGATGGTGTCTACACAGTGAAGGGTGTGCCAACCTATGTACAATATCAAGTCAGAGTTGGTGCTTTCAATTCACTGGGAGATGGTCCAAACAGCACAATAGTCACTGTCTACTCACATGAAGCAGGTATTACAATCCAAAATACCATTTTATTGTTTTGTGGCCATAAATGCAGCCATACTGCGTGTAATTGTGTGTAAACTTTTCAAATTATTTGTGAATAGTCATGCATGGTTTTCAGTTTTTAGCATCACTTTGAATAATACCCTAGTATTTCGTAAATGTGACCAATTAATGGAGTGGTACTGAGGGGAAAAAAGCATGTGCGCATAGACTGCACAGTGAATTGTTCACATTGATTTTACAAATTAAATAATAACTCCAATGATGTCCATGAATGTGCAGAGGGAGGTTGCATCACTCTGAAAAATTCACAACTGACACACACATCCAAAAGATGTTGTAAGGTTGTTTAAATTTGCAAAAATTTCAATGAAGTGCAAAATTTGTGTGTAAGACTATCATTGAATATTTTTACCATTTATTTTTCCACTCATGTAATCACTGCTGTTTTTTTGAAACTAAGTTTCCACTCCCATGAAATGTAAAATTTGACGGCAACAATTGTTTTCTATCGACAATAAAAAATGTTCCTGAAATGTTGTATGTCTGTAGAATAGTTTGACCAGTCTGTAACTTCAGAAATAACCTTAGAGCTTTATCATCACAAAGTAAACGTAGCAAATAAAATTTCAAGTAGCCGACATAAGAATTATTTGCCTTTCTTTTTAAAAAACAATAACTGCTGATAAGAATCTCTGGCAAAGGTTGCAGTATTTTTCAGGTTCTGGTGACATTGTTAAATGTTTAGTATATTTAATGGGTGGGGGCCATGCATATTGATTAGAAAATCAGTGATAAGACTTGAAGTGATATAAATTGATGTGGCTATGATTTGACAAATGATGACCCTTTGACCCTGCCATTCATTCATCATTCTACAGCTCCCACTGACTACCCACGTGACGTCTCGGCCGAAGCAAAGTCTGGCTCTGAGATTAAGGTGACCTGGAGTAGAATTAGCACAACAAATCTGAAAGGAAGACTTCGAGGATACAAGGTAAAATTGTGTTCTTGAAAGAAACATTGAGGTGAATGTGGGTGCAAATGTAAGTTTAAAACATGTACACCATAACTGTCAATGACTTGATTCATAAAGTCAATAATTAGCTCGTCAGTCACCCTGGATTGAAACAGTGCCAGTTGCATATAGCAGCAATACGAAGCGGCAATTCTACTTTAAGATTTTCTTGTTGACTTGATGTTCAGCTTTTTGTATATTTTATGACCTTATTAGCCTGGGAAGCACTATACTTTCAACTAATTGTACTGTAAAGTGTAAAACATTTCGCCAGAGAATAAAACTTGTAACTTTCATTGAAACCTGCACTTTACTAGTGCTCTTTTTTCAAATTTAGTTTTGTTTTATTTTCTAATATTTGCAGCCTTGCTCCCTTCTTTGAATTCAGCTTCAGTAATGTTTTAGAAAAAAATGTGGAGAAATTGTGATCAAACAATTTTTGGAATTGCCAGTGTGTATCTGCACGAAAGCGTTGGTGACAGTGCCCTCTACAGTCAGAACTGACAGTTTTGTTTTTGTTTTTGTTTTTCAGATTAAGTACTGGTCATCAGAGGAATCTGAAGCTACAGCTTTTGTTTCTACATCTCCTGGCATCGCCACAAACCACATTGTAGATGGTCTAGAACCTAGTACACTGTACCATGTAAAAGTGTTGGCATACAGTGGAGGTGGAAACGGCCCTCCCAGCCAAGGTGATGTAAAAGTGACAACAATGAAATCTGGTAAGTACAACAGTCCTATATTGTCATTCAATGTGACCAGCATCCACATACAAGACAAGCACATTTCAGCCAGAGTGTACTGCATGTTTTTATCAGAACAAGAGGTTGACAGAGGTCATTTTCATCAATAAGACATTGTAGGCCAGTACTAAAACCCAGTCAACACCACAATGACATCACAAAGACATCACAATGACAGAATGTCAGTCATGGTTTGCTAATATTGTATATTTGTTTGTCAACTTTTTGGTTTTAGGTTTTTTATGTCCATCTCTCAGACTAACAAATTCATGTCAATGACATCCCAAAATGTCACCATATATCCATGTATTGAAGAAAGGTTTACTTATGGTCAAGACACTGCATGGCCCATTTGGTATTTGATTTGTTTGCTTTTTATTTCACAGCTCCACTGCAAGCACCATACAATGTGAAAGCATCGGTGAGATCACTAGACAGTGTTGCAGTGACATGGAGTACGATTTCAACAGGCAGATATGAAGAACCATTGCTTGGATACAAGGTGAGACATCAACTTCAACTTGTCAAAGATTTGCAATTCTGGTACATAAATACGTGAATGAGTTGAGAATTATCACTGTGGTATTTTTGATGTGGTTTGAATGATTGCTTTATTTGCCAAGAGAATTTTACATATTGTAAATGTGAGCTAGAAGCTTTAGGAACTGTAACTTTTTCCACACTCACCATACACCCTGATCTAATCCAAAATGAAACTTCAGTTGTGAACAGATTTTTGTATTAAAGTAAATTTGCCTTTTTTTTACAGATTCTTTACTACCTTGATGGTCGTTTTGAACGTGATGCAAGCAAAGTGACGGTGAAAGGTGCTACTACCACCAAAGGTATTGTCAGTGGTTTGCAAGCTGGGAGAGCCTATCTATTACAAGTCCAGGGTTACAGTGAAGGAGGAGACGGTGCAACCAGTGAACCAATCAAAATTAGTCTCTGTAAGTGCAAACTTTCAAAAATCACTTTCTGTTCAGACTCTGCTTGAAGGCCCATGAGCTGCCAATCTCTGAAAATTTTGACTTCAAAATGTCTTCTGAATTTCATAGATATTCTAATTAAATGATATTGGTTTTAATCATGTTGTGATGACAGTCAATTGTGACAGAATCAGCGAGATATGAGTGAGTTTTCTATTCATCAATTTCGCAGTTTTTTTTTCAAAAATGTCACATATGAGTAAGAAAATGGAAAATTCACTATGTAACAGTGGAGGCCATCCGAGTTGATGACACTATGTTGTGTCTGTGGAGATCTAAATAGACAAAGGCAGAGTATCCACTGTGTCTTGCATAATATTTGCATGAAGGTGGCCATATTTAAGTGTGGCACCAGTTCATTATTTATTTTGTTCAAGCTTACACATTCAGTCGTATTCAGTGACACTTGTATGTAAATCCTCCAGCAAATACAGCTATAAAGACTAAATAGTAAATTCATTGATACTGTGCTAAAAGTTTTAGCTCATTGGCCTTTAAGGGAGTTTCTTTTTATTTCAGTCCATGATAAGGGAAAATTTCTAATCTTACATGTAAATGCTTTGTTCATCCACTTCATGCCCTGTTAAACATTATTTGTCATTCGTAAAGAAATTTGCCTTCATGTTAGACTGTAAAATGACAGCTGTCACAGGGACACAAGGTACTTTATATTAGCTGATATGATACAAGCTATTTCAGCAAGCATGGATCCAATACGTCGCAAGACAGCTGTTATTGTTTGCCAGTGTTGCCAAACATTTCTATCACCATGGATTTTATCACACTAATAATTATTTATATCATGGGAAAAGCGTTGGTTTGGCAATCTGTACTTTGTATGTCAACTGTTGATTTTTATTATTGCTCATCCCTGTATAGGGGAAAATCAAAGAAATTGTCTTGTGGTCACGGTACACTGGAAAATGGAAGAAAATTTGTCTCTTGTACAGTATTCACTTGTGACTCTTGACATTTGGTTTTTTTGTCCTCAAGTGGTGATTTATTATTCTATAAAGGTCAATAAAACTCATTATGTAACTAGTAATACCACCGTTGACACTAATAGAAATCCAGTGGAGGGTCAGCGTCTTTTTATACTGACCGCTCCAAGGTTGTCAATGTTTACTCACCTGAAGGTCAGTTATTCTGGTGTAGCCTTGGGTCAGGATGTTCATAGGGCATGTCTGACCTAGTACTTGTCCTAGGTCAGGAATACTGAGTCCACAAGTACAACCTATGCAGAATTAGGTAACAAATATCTTGCTTTCTTTTTTTTCTCCTCCAGATGGCAGTGCACCACTTATTGGAGGCATTCCCAGCATGCATTGTGTTTCAGTGTCACTGTTAGTGGTCTGCTGTCTGCTGCATATTGTCAAGTATTTGTGGTAACCAAACTTCAGACTTGGAAACATTTTTAAAAGATCAAATATTGTAAAAAAAATATGGGGGTTTAAATCATGTGCTTTCAGATTCTAAGAAAATATAAAAAACTCTTGTAGATCTCTTAAAACAATTGTCAATGAACTAGGACATAAATTAATCAGATTTTAACGACCAAAGTAGTACTTATTTTTAACGGGGAGTTTGGTAGCAAAGTGGATGGACATTAACAAGTAATTGTTGCAAGATTTGACTGGAAATCTTTATTCCACTGTCCCATATGACTCTAAACCAACTGCCAAGCGGGATAGGGTAGAATACATCTATTTTTAGACAGGGTTGTGATATCATTTGATGCAAGTAGCAATCATATTTAGGATGTGAATTTTTCATTTTAATACACCTTGATTAACATTGTTTTATAACCTGGTACATAGAGTCATTCTACTGTCACTCTTGCTCTTTCTGCTCTGTGATTGGTCAACTTCAGCTCATATGCAAATTTCTCTGAAGTATGCAAATGAACTTCCTGCTGCTTTAAAATAAATTATTAGATTTTTTTATACTTACGTTCAACAGTCAGTATTACTTGTCATTAGATTATAGGTTAGACGGAATTTTGATGTTTGCTTACAACCAGTTTATATGCACAACATGACTGACTAGACCACAGCCGTGTCATGGCAGTTGCTGCACAACTGAACTATGTAAACCATCAGTACCTGTAATATACTATAACATTGCAAACGACAACAGATCTTGAAAAGACCGCAAGTATTGTGACTCTAGAATGACCAGCAACATTACTCTCCAGGTTTACATAAAGTTTTGTAAGAGTTTCTCACCATATTTGACAGGTCAAAGTTTTCTTTATGCTTTGTAAATAGTATTGCCCCTTTTGGTGAGACAAGAATTTAGTATATCAATCATTTCTTTAAATCTCTTTTTTATGTCACTCAGACAAACTTTTTTCCTCATTGTCATTATTTAACAATTTTTGATATTGTGAATCAGGTTTGGACATATTACTGCTTCTTTCATGTTCTGTAATTATCAGTGTTATACTCACTTTTTATGCTTTTATTACAACTGTAACATAGGTGTGGATTTTCCCTTTCTATCAACCAGACTTACGATGTAATTAAACTTAAGATAGATGAAACTTTTTAACCTTTTACAAGCAAGATATCAAGATAGGGCTGCCTGCCTTTCAAAACTTACACAGGAGCTGTAAATTTTGTCGACACAAATGTGAGAAGATGTTTAAAAAAATTGCATTTTAACAGTGTGTTAGTTTACTCACTGATCAATATCTGGAGTACATTTGAACAAATCATGAAATAGTGCTGACAGTTGTACCCTATCATTGCCTTTATTTTGTTTACATTCGTAGGCCAGTGTATGTTCCTGGCTTTTTTCCTGTAATTTTTTATTAGCTCGCCATGACATACTCATGTAATCGTACCATGGTACAATGAAAAATGGAAATATTGGCTGTGATCATCAACTGTTGAACTGTATTCCCTGGTTGTATTGCACATGTCTCTCTTTCCATAATACTCTGGCATACACCCTTCTCTGTAACAGATCTATGTATCATTTTTTACATTCTCATTAATTCTCTTGCACAGTGTCATTGATCAATGCTCAATTTGTAGCTAAAACAAAAATGAAGGAATGATTGGAAGGGGGGGGTACAATGTGGGTATTCATTGGTACTGAACTAAATTACGGCAATAAAAATTGAAGCTCTGTTTAAATAATGAAGCTGTCTCTCAATGGACTTTTATAGGAAACGGTATGATTCACACAGCAATAGTAATAAATCAAATGTACATGACATAGACAGTTAGAATAGTGAGTTTATATAAAGCTACCTTTTTGTAGCAGCCATGTGATTAATGTTCAACTCTTCAGTTCATGAACCAGCCCCCATGTTGTATATAATCCTTTGCAGACTCTGCATGTAATGTGTATTCTACAATCATGTTTGACAGTAGCAGCTTTTGCTTTTCCACTTCTTGCAAATTTACACTAATTATAATTTTTTTTGTCAAATCTACCAGTATTTTATCGATATTCCCACTTCTTACATGAAATCCAGATTCATGTGTTAACCCCTTCACGTCCACTGTCTTTCTGTATTACATTTAAACATCAACTTTATAGAGAACCAAAGGCTAGTCCCCCAGCGCAACTGTTTAGACTCATTCATGTGTGTGTATATGCTTTGCATTGTAATCAGAGATTAGGGAAAATGTTCAATTTTTGTTTGAAATTTTACCCCAGTTGACAGTGAAAGGATTTCATTTTCGTTTCCCTGAGGACTGATGTGAAACAGACATTGTACAAAGATGATGTGTAGAACCAAAGTCAATGTTATTTGAGATCATTAAATACTGCTCTTTTTCGTATTTTGTTTCAATAGTAACTTTTTAATTCCTTGTCCGTTTTTAATTTTTCAGTCGTCCACATCTTTTGTAAGCATGTTTTTGGTTATTTGTAAATCTCCTCAGATAAATAATCCATTCAGTACTTGCCAAAGGATGGAGCCAGATTCAAACCCATCAACTTGCTGGATGTCCACTGTCTGACAGAATTTCAGAATATTTGAATATTTGAGTCCTGGCTAGGCGGTGCGGGGGAAGTTGAAATCCATAGCCACAGCTTGCTTGTACACTTTGAGTTTAAATTTGTACATGTGCTTCTTTGAAGATAAATGCGTCATCATATGCAGCCAAGTCAATGAACTCCTGTCTCATTAATTTTTCTCCAGGACTCTGAAAGCACTGAGAAATCTAATAAATGAAGGCAAACCGTGGTATTGAATCCCATTGTATGAAAAGCGTTATTGATAAATCATAATAGACGTATTTCCTCGTAAATCCCAGTCATGTACAGATACTGCTAAATCTCATTAATGTGTCATTTTTATGCAGATGACTGCAAACCATTGTAAACTTTTTTGTAACATTTTTTTTAGAAACATTTGTAAGCCAAGTCCCTTTGACCTTTGCTGTTGACCCACTTCTCCACCTGCTTACCCAGTGTCGCATTGAAGTGCCCTTCCATTGTGACACAAGTTTGGCATATTCCTGGTCCGAAAATTGGATTTTTTAATGGGTTTCTGCGTAATGCAAGTGATTAGATCTGCTGGAGAAGGCAGGGAACAAAAAAAGAAAGAAAAATGGGAAAGAGCAAGGCCACGGTGATTACTCATTGAAATCAATCAACTGTCAGTTTCACTGTCTGTGCCAACTAGGGCCCACAGACACTCTACCCGTCACATTTTCATTCTCTGTAAATTGAGACGTGCAACAATAAGAGATGGGCGTGGCGTTTGTCCAAATTAATCATCTTACATCTGCCATTCAGTAACATCTTGAAAAAGTACTGCATTAAAATAACGCATTGTTTTAAGCCGACAAGAGTTATTCAACAAGAAACAATTACAATGGTTTAGATTCTCAAGCCTTAAATATTTAATGATTGATACAGAGAAGTATTATTGTCTGCACTTTTTAATGCAACGTGTACGATAATCCAATAATGTTAATAAAAGACTGAGTGACAGCTGTGAGATCCAGACATGAACTGGCAGTCTCTGTGTATTGTATCAACCTCCATTGATGGCGCTTTACCCTATTGATTGTCCATCATATTTGTAGACCATGGCTGTCAGTTATTCTTAATCTGGCAGCCCTTCCCTGCTTGGTAGAACTGGAACAGCTCACAAAACCATGTTAATGGTAGGAAAATCACAATCAGAATCATTTCTGTGATTGAACTGAAGATATGTGCCTTCAGACTGAATCTGTCAATCAAATCATGCTAGATTGAGAAGACACACTAATTCCTCCGGATTGGTTCAGTTTCTCCAAATTTCCTGTAGTCCGTACAAAATGACATAAATGCCACATGGAATAAATTTCACCAGAGCTTGTGGAAAGAGAGGGACATTTCATATCTCTGTGATTTGATTTCCAGATAGTGTATAATTGCCTGGTCATTTGCCTGTACTTTTGACTGTCTGTGTTAGGGTGTCTCATTTTATACTCCAAGTGCTATATTTCCGTCAACAATAAACACAATGCGTACATCCGATATTCTAAATATTTTCACAAATAAGAGAGGACTACACATCAATGCATGTAAGAATGACGCTGAAATAATTTTTTTGAGAATTTCACTGGCTCAAAACTCAAAAGAGTACGTTCTTTTTTCTCTTTTGACCATCTAGCGTGTTTTGTTTCGGGACGTGAAATCATAGACAACTTCACTATAATTTGTCATCGTAGACATTAAACCACAGTCCCATCCATCACGTGATGTAGGGACCGTCCTCCAACGACGAGCTATTGCATGGCCGGCCTTCAGACTTCTAGGCAGTCATTTGACGATGTCTAGTCATTTGGAAGGTGGGACAGTCAGACTTTATGAGCCCATCTTCTTTCAGATCCTTGGGTCCCTGTCGTTTTTGTGACATTTTATAGTGCATTCCTCAGATGTCAGCTACCCAAACAGAGTTTGGGTGGTCCCAATACAGGTTCATTCGACAACTAGGTGCGAAATGACATGTTTTTGCCGACTTTAAAAGTTGAATATTAATTGATAGCAGTGACCGTGAGTTGCAACAATGTTGTTCTTTTTTTAGAGTGTCTCATCCCGAAAATTCGCTAGTTTCCACACCTTGCTGGTATCTTCTCAACCTTAATTGCAATCTTTCTTGTTCAGGTTGTTGGACTATTTGCTGTTGGAGCAAAAATTGATATTACACCGTATAACGGTACAGATTAAGTTTTTCTTTGTTCGCCTGTCTGTGTTACTACTGGAATGTCATGCCATGTTTTAAATTCGTAGCGGTGTTTCCGTTGCTCACAAAAGTTTTTTTTTTTCAAATCGAATCTATGTATATTTATAGTCTGCTGCATTTAATTTCAAAGAAATTAACAACACGCCCGGAAATTCTTCCTGTTATATGTCACCGTTGCCATGGCTACTACAATACCTGCCAATCCATGTTTACGGCCAAGTTGGACCATATTAAAGTTGGACCAGAGAAAACAGACCGGTAATTTTATTCTAATCCACCCAGGTCTCATGAAATTCCGTAAAGGACGCTTACCTTTCGGAGAGACCATTTTACGTTGTCTTACTGCAATCAAAATTGACACCTCCAACATTTTCATCGACACCTTCCTGGACGACAACCTTGCACTTTTGAATAACAGTTCGAGATAACTGTGTGGAAAATATCGTAGCAGGGATTTATCGAAATTATTCGTACCATACCGCTTCTACATCTCAGAATCGTCGATTGATCTATTTTTGACAGAATAATGGGTCAGCCAGAAATCGTTCAGTTCTCTATTTGTTTCTTACACAGGTTAATTAGACATGGACTGATCTATGAAAGATAAATTGTATTAATGTCATAATTATAAAATATCATTGTTATTAATAAAACAATTTTGGTATTTCATCAAGGTTTAGCTTCCTTTCCGTTCAGCAATACTGGGTAAATCACAGATCAAGTACAGGTTACACTTGACACAGCCGTCGACGGCGTGTCCAATGTACATATAGTGAGTTTCAGAAGTTTGGACACACCAAAGACGGCTGTGTAAAGAGTGACACGTACCAAATCCGAGATTTACCCAGTACTGCTGAGCGGAAAGGAGTTTACCCTGCTAAGCGGAAAGGCAGCTCAACCCTGATGGGATATCGAAATGGTTTTATGAATAATAATGTGATAATAATAATATGATACCAAGGAACATCTCCTATATAATGTCGGGGAAAAAGAATCACAAGCCTCCGAGATTACTTTGCCACTGACTCTCATCTGTACCATCGTACATATTCACACAGAAATGATGCATTCTGTCTCATTTTTATCGTTCCGCTTCTAAGTGTTATGCTTCGATTTAACAGGAATCTTTCACTGATACAAATCGCAAAATGATTGACAGAGCGACATGTCACTATTCGTCGTCAGAGTTCATCAGTGTCCATTTGCTGCCCTATTTTTCCCCGTGGTCACACCTGCTCCTAACGCGCCCTTACCCCGCATCTATCCTGGCAATCTTATCTGGGTAACTTTGGATGGAAGGAAGCATCGATATAAGTCTACACAACAAGGTCAGTTTTGCGTCTCGAGGGTCTGTCTTCTTTACTGCTCGTTATTCTTGATTTTCATGCGTGCATTGACAATCGCGTTTTCAATACTTCGTCGAGGTAGTCAGGTATGTTAATGCATGGGCATAGACTTACTTACATGTAAAATCAGTTTGAACATACTTTTTAATCAGACCTGGTCAGAAAATTGTCAAAATATGTTTCGCATTTGATTAAGTTGAAATTTATCATAATATATAACCTAAGTCAGGTCACGTGACCAAAATATGTTATTTTCTCGCCAAAATTGTATATTGCAAATAACTGAACATTCCAACCGTTAAACATCAAAATATTAAAAATATTATTACCAATTAATGTATAATGGAATAGAAACTTGTGTTAAAACTACTGGCAGATGCAAAATTATTGAATTTTGAATAACATTTCTTCACAAAAAACAACCAATACGATATTTTTGACGTTTTACATGAATGTTTTGAATGTCAGAAAGAAGTATAGATAGAGTTTCATGAGTGCCATGTATTTTTGAAAGAGTGTGATAGATGTTGTTTCCAAAAGTGCAGAGAAAATCAAGAAAATTTAACGGGTTACGGTTGGAATATTAAAATTAATAAAGACGTAAATTTTGGAGGGAAAATATCAGATTTGGTCACGTGACTCAACTTGTCAAGATGAAGGCAGACATTCTTTTAAGAATTTAATAATTTCAATGATTTGGCCAAATATCAATCAAATCTGGTGGTTTTTAAAGATAATTGATCATTTTCTTACTTTTTGGCTTGATGGGTACAAACACCCATGCATTAACTTACTTGAGGTAGTAAAAACACGGTCACTGCTGCGTGGACTCTATACCAAGTGGGAGGGCAATGGACCCATCAAAGCAAAGAATCGCACAGTTACTGTACATGTATACTGTGCCAATGACAGTACACTCAATTAAACATCGATGAATACATCAATTTCACATTCCTGGATAAGTGACCATGCCATCGTTGAAGTGACGGAACCTGGGTAGATTTAAAGGGCAGTAACCAATTTGGAAAGGAAATGTCTTCATTCTCCGGGTTAGAAACTTGCAGGATGGAAATAATTACCCATTTAATTTTATGCATTTTATTTCAGACTCTGTTTCTCACTGTTTGTCGATAGTTTCATGAAAACGCGCACACTGTACGTACAGTGTCAGTCGTGTCTTCATTTTCGCAGATGACAAATCATTATGTATTTCAGGCCATATTAATATACTGTCAATGAACGTCAGATTTGCCCGACAATGGTTTCACCGACGCGATCATTATCAAAGTCACTTCAACGCTGTCTTTGTGTCACTTTTGATTCTGGCAATGTCACTGCGATCGTCAGTTATTGTTCCAATCAATCTCTCCAGGGTCATTTGAGTCACTTATCTCCGCCATCGTTATTAAACATTTGCATTTGATATTTAGTGTATATTCATTC
Source organism: Ptychodera flava (assembly GCF_041260155.1). Classification (NCBI taxonomy): domain Eukaryota; kingdom Metazoa; phylum Hemichordata; class Enteropneusta; family Ptychoderidae; genus Ptychodera; species Ptychodera flava. The sequence goes on along the minus strand of NC_091933.1, from coordinate 42,899,496 downwards.
AAGCCGGCAATTCCACCGTTTTAATGGAATATTGGCACCGATAAATAATACTGCCTTGATCCTAATTTTCCCTGGAATTTACCGTGATTCAATAAAAAAGATTTGATAAAATGGTTCATATTGTTCGATGTATTTTTATCATTTTCCTATATCACATAATTGCTTGAACACAATGTCTTTTTATCACTATTATTATAATTTTTTCGTGTTCACACGTTCGGTGAGACGCTAACATCTGCGGCACAGCTGTGAATAAGATAAGTTCATGATGGCCACCCTAGAACTCTTTTGTCGCCTGTTTCATTGTCATCTTTTCGCGACTTGTAAGAGAAAGGTGCTCATTCCGTGATTACAACGGAAAATTGTGACAATAACTTGACAATCATTTCCTTGTTCTAGCTGTGTCAATATCTAAAAGAGGTGGCTCTAACCACGCCATATATGTAAATTGAAAATATACCGTCACTACAAACAAACACGCATCAATCCATCCATCCGTCCGTCCAACCATCCATCCAACCATCCATCCATCCATCCATCCATCCATCCATCAGCGGCTTGAACATCCGAGTACTGGTTATTTCTGAACATATACACAGGGACGACTTCTTCGAACAAAAAACTAATAAAAGCTTTATCCTGTGTATCTCCCTCCTCGCAAATTGAAATGTTAAGTTTAACAAGCTGTGTTTGTACTAGTCTATACCTGAATAATCCTAACCTATGATTTTAATTTGAAAACACGATCTTCTTGAGAAAGAAATCGACATTGTCCATATTTTGTTACAAAAAAATCCGAGAAGGTTTGTCTAGTCTGAAATACATCTGCAGCTTTAGATGGATCTGCTTGATGCATGTGAGTCATAGCGACCACCGCGAAAAAGCTCTGCGACTCCAAATGCTACCTATAAACATGCACGCCTCGTATCCGAACAACTCCTGGGATTATACATATGTTTCTGCAAACCAACATTACACAAGCGAACATTCACAATGGCCATTTCCGAGAAGAACGTCCACCGGAATTCAAATCTTTTCATACATTTGACAGTAAAAAGATAATTGCCAGCCATCTGTCGGAGTGATAGTATTATAAAAGTCTATTTTAGAGTTAACGTAACAGTTCCCAATAAAAGTTGTCGTTTCTCAGAAAATACGGCCTTTGTTCAATTGATGGTCGAAGGTGCAGCATCTTGCAGGGCAAAAACGATGTCAAAGAAACCCTGATGTGCCGGGTTGCACTTTAAGACGGCGAAGTTCAAGGGATACAGTTGCCTTTGCTCACAGGGGGACTGTATGCATCTGCCGGTTGAGAATCCATACTCATTGCCTTTAAATGCCATGTTTATTAGTACACCGTTGTGAGTAACTCGCAGGCAACGGATCAAAGAAGGGTCGAAATAAACACAGGGCATTGTTTTATAACTCTATATAGTCATTTACCATTAAGTCCGTTGACTACTTTACCTTCATGAAGCGCCATTTACAGCGATTACGGGTTTGTGAAACGACCAAAGTTTACAATCCTAACGCTAATCCCTAACCGTATTTGTGTTTCTCACCATAAAACAGTTAACGATCAGATTTGCTATTTCAGCATTTCCCGTCCAAATCGAAGCTATAAAGTTGAGAAGGTAAACATCCGTCTCATCTCGTCAATCGATGATTTGCAATGCAGTTTGTGTAACAATCAGGCTGACTATAAACTGAACATACTGTACTTTACTACGATACGATTTACAGCCTGAGGGCCAGTAGCTGCAGCTGTACCTGTCAATTTTTTTCACCTTTTTTGCGGTGCATGTCAAGTGCAAGATCTAGTTCTTCTCCACAAAGCATGTTATAACACACCTACTACAATAGTTTGCTAGTGTCTATACTGTGTAGAATGCATTTTTATTGTTTACATTGGAACTCTTGTCCCGGCCAAATTCGCCTGTCAACAACGACAATACAGAAGTTTACACATATCATACACAGGCTGAGTTGACTGCTGAACAGTGTGTATCCTCAACATGTTTTGGGGAGATGGACAAGATCACATGTAAAGGACCAGTAGCCGAAACGTTGACGATTTTTTTCACTATTTTTGATTAAGTGTTAACTACAATTTCTTTTACTACTCCCCAAAACATGCTGAAACATATCCCATCATACATTTAGCTTGGCAACATAGCGTCTGTACGTGTAAAATGCGATATTACTGTTTACGTTTGAATTCTGGTCCGGACCAAAATTCACATGCCAATGATGACGTTTGCTGCTTACACATGTAGAGACTGAAATGACAAGCTGAAAACTGCGTATCTCGGTGTGCTTTTGGAAGCAAAATAAGAAACTGTAGTGGACATTTACGACCAAGACAGTGGAAAGGTCATCAAACACAACAGCTACTTGGTCTTTAAAACAAAAGTAGTGAAAACAAATCATTGAAGTTACATCAACTGGCCTGTCAACGTTAACGTATTCCCGTTGAACACGATTGAGAATAAGTTATAGTCACTCTTCACAAAACTAGCTGAAAGTAAAGTACGTGATGTTTAATATATTGGATGGTTTTGAAACTTGTCGATATTAGGGATTGTCTTGCATCGAGTTATACCACTTGGTTAAGATACAGTACATTAGTAGTATAGCGCAATAAGTGGTTTGGGTAATAGGTGTTATGGACCAATTAATGTTTGCTAAAAGAAGAAAGAAAGGACACTGAAATCGAAGGGAAATTCGGGCTTTTTTGTTTTTAATGTCCGTGTCGTGGGTTGGTCATGATACTAGCGGCAATTAGCAATTGTTGTAACAAGCATTCGTTTCCCATAATTGTTAAATATACGTAACATGTGTGTGGCATCGGTTGATACGGTGTTTGAAATAAATTTGGATATTTACTGAGGGTTACTGGCTGAGAATGAGACTTGTCTTTTGGTGCTCATCACATTTATATTTCTAATTTTACGACCTGCATGTTTGGCTTTTGTCCGTGCAAATTACACCTGCATGGAGGCAATGTAATTACGCCAGTAGGTCGTATCAATGAGGTACCACAAGTATACCTCCATGGTTGTATACAGATGCCCCCCTCCCCCATAAGGCGGCGTCTTCTCGCATTCCCAGTAACGAACATGTTCGGTTTCCCTTGAAGTTCCCGCCCTTAAATATCCAGACGTGAAAAGCTTAGTGTTGTTAATATCCCCGTTCCTGCTATTCTAGCCTGGGATTACCAGCTTGGTTGTACACCTACCCTGGACAGCGTAAATCTCGTCAAAATCTCGTGTGAAATGTGGAACACAAAGATCGTCTGAAAGGAGGGAAAGCCCAGACGCAAAGTATTATGCGATTATCGTCTTCAGCTGGTAACGGACGACTGGTGAGCCTTTTGAAGAAATGGGAGGGAAACCGACACAAGACGTAAAATTGCTATATCTAATACATTCTGAATAAAACATTGGTGAGAGGTAGAGACGGCATGAATATTTGCGGCAGAGTTTTAATTTGAAACCAGTCCTTCAAACTTTTGATTATATGAGTGAAGTTAAGGAGACCTGCTTGGACGATTATAGGTTGTGAGACTTGCAAAAACGTTTAGGAGTCTTAGAAAATCTCCGTAATTCAAATCCTCCGTGCTTAGACCGCAAAGTTGTAAATGTTTTGAGACGATTGTCCGGTATATTGTTTACTCAACAAAACATGGTAGAATAGTAATCAAGATTTGTAACGCCTGGCAAAATCAGTTGTTTTAACACAACCACGTTAATGTCTGCACATCAACCTTTGTCTTTCCCAGTAATTGCTTTACGGTCAGTATCTCATAAAAGCGTCGTTTCTATTCTGACTCCCAATTATCGCCATATATCCAGGATGAATATCACTTCCAATTCAATCCTTTGTTTCTGGCGTTTGAAAGGAACATTTGCATCGAGCTTTCTCTGGCTCACACGGCCCACAGCTATAAAACTAGAAATTAAGACATTGAATTTCTTCCAATAGTCCGAACAATGAACTGCCTCCAAAAATCACCCAAGTCCTTCAAACCAAATCATCAAAACGTAGAACGAAACTTATTTAGGCCTTCCTCTTTGTTGTTTCCGTTTTAATCACACCTTTTGGTTACAACTGATTGGAAGAGTGTGAATATAGCGCAAACTGTAGCATAGGCATGGCCAACCCTACTGATCTATCATGAAATAGGTTTGAATCGCCGAAGGGCGGGCTTAAAGTAACATTAAAAGGAAGTCCCACCAATGCAGTTAACGAAGCTGCACACGCCGTAAGACAACAAATACATCGTTGGTTGGTAATTTTGTTAGTTTCTGGTTTCTGATTCTGCCTTTTACCGACGAAGTCATACAAAGGCTTTCCCGAGGCATTTCACTGGAATATTCACAGTGATTTTTTTCACCAAGTTTTCTGATATGACAAATAGGAACACAGACGCAGAGGGAGAGAATTGGGAGGGGTAGAAAGAGACATAGACAGCGACGTGTATGGAGGAGCTAGCCCAGACAGAGTGAAATACAGCGACAATTCAGTACTAGCCATTCACTGTTATTTTTTCGTCACATGATCCTGGACTGGCAAGTCGTAAAAGTGAAAACCTACAAAAGTCTTGCTGCTAACGATAGGAATCAAATGAAACCTTAAATCTTCTGGGAATACCAATCCATACAGAAAACCTATTTACTCCAAGTCAAGGGGGTGGTAACAGTTACGCCTTCGATACTCATAGTAACTTGATTTTGGAGGTGTAATGACCACGAATACTGACAATTTTTTTGAATTTATGCGAGGCTTCCTCTTCAATGATATTTAGCCAGCAAAAGTACAACATTTCTACAAGACAGTCTTACCCTACTGCTGTACGCCACAACTTTACCCAACGCCTATACTATAGAATATGACACAATTTCATAAAACAGTTGTAGTAACGATATATGGATGTGTGATTGCCTATCCTAACCCTGTAAAGTCAAATGTACTGAAGGTGATGACAAAGTACATTGCACCGTGACTTTTCATAACTATGGAGATAATTTACAAGCAATAACACATTCAGGCAGTTGTGTTGTTTTTGCATAATCAATCCTTCAATGAGCATTGACGAAACAGCTACAATGTAATTTTAAAATCTGCTAATAAAAAATATTAAATATTTGTGTTTCAGTAATTCATGGTTGTGACCTTCTTCGGTGGTCTATAGCTGCGCATGTCCAAAAAATGATAATAATTATGCAAACTACGCATACAAGATGTACAGCCTGACCAAAATACAAAGTGAATCACTCGTGATTGAATACGTTTTGTGTTTTTTTACCAACTGCCATGTTGATTTAATGCACTAAAAATTGTACTCAACATGAGATATTGTAATTTTACCAGTCTGCAATACCAATATTGCAGTATGTGACCAATTACGACGCTAAATTGAAATATTCCTATCGTAAAACAAAGTTGTCAACACTCCTGAAATATAAACATTTTGTTATAAACTATTACTTTCTTCAGCCATCGCAATTATAAATTAACCTGACAAAGTTCCATGGTCTCAGAAGTTAATGTCAAGTGTTGTTAGATTCTGACATCGCTTCTTAGCAATAGCCTTTTCACATACGTTTGTTTTCTAAATGTAGCAGTTTGTAGTAAATTTCCAAATTTGTCTGTTATGGAAATGTAAAGCTATACAGATTTTGTTGCGAAAATCAAGAAACTGTTCTAAGTTCATAAGTTGGCCTAATACTTGATCCCATCAGTAGATATCAGTGTGCAGGCGAAAACACACGGACTGACCGAATTCGTTCAGTCACACCGACAATATATTCCGTACCATTATCTCCAGTGGATAGATTCGAAAGCTAATGATCACGGTCCCTCCACAAAATAATGATGACACTAGTAGTCACACAGGAGACTTGGTGCAACCTTTCTGGTACTGGGTGATCATTTTAACCAAACAAGCAGTGACTGATAAACCCTGTGTCAATTTATTTTCTCTGTAAATCTCCCCATTTATACAAATTCTACAAGGACTGGCCGCGATTTTCTCGTGGAGAGCCAGTCACCCTACATGCATCCGTAAAGCAAATGGAAAAGAAGTGACGCGATGGTTGGTCCTTTGCAGATGCGAATGTGTTGTTGGTTGGGCCACCAAGCGATCTTTGCCCCCAGTAATTTGGGAGTTCGTCTCATTTTAAATCCTTCAAAATAGGGGTATTTTGTTTTTCATAGAAGCTATTACAATATATAACTGACAGTACAACACTAAAGGAAAATAGTTGGAGACAAACTGATGACTGATTCTACTGACATTCTTTCTATGCAGCTTTCAGTTACTTTGAAAGCTGACTTTGTCTTGAATCCAAAGCTCTTGGGTTGAATGAAATCTGTGTGCAGTCTCTTCAAACGAGCACCCGACATGCTTTGCGCGGGCAATAATGTCACCGACACTTCAGTTTGAGTCGGTCTATTTCGTTTTGAGTTACCGACAGCCGTGACAATGGGGGATTGACTGAACGCGCTATCCAAAGGTATTACATTTGGCAAAGTCCCAGGATGTAACAACATGTGAATTGTTCTTAAGACCGATCAAACACCGATTATGTACAAATTGCCGGTTGTTCCAAGTTATATCCGTTACTTTCTGGTCGGCTAATTTCAAGAGTGGTCAAAGAAATACAAAAGAAATTCATCTCTTTAAAATACCTGATAAACAATGACACCATGACACTTCTTCTTTAAATTGGTAGAAATCTCGTCAGTATTTCTCTCCAAAGGCTAATGACGTCAGTCAAGCATAAAGTAATTTTCCTAAGGAGCTTTTATGCTTCTTTGGTCAGCCGACAGTACACGTTTTTTCCCTCGATCGGATTTTAAAGCAAATGGAAACTTTGCATGATGCTTGCGAGTAGTATACTTTTTGTGTCGTACAACAAAAAAAGAACAAGTTTGAGGATTTTTTTTCAATATTGAGTCGGTGCCTCAATCGCAAATTTCCCTTACACAATATTTGGTTGAAGTCAGAAGACCGAGTAAGCGTAAACTGACAGGTTAACCTTGCCATTTCGTACTTTCACATCCCCTGCGAGATTAAACAAAATTCTCCCAGCCATGCAAATAAACCAATCTTCCGTATAGAAAAGCGACTTATGGGCTTCAAACGTCATGCTGATTTAGCGGTTTACTGGGATCCTTTGCTAATTTGATTCACTGCAAAGATATTGGGATTGGGGAGAATCGGTACAAGTGAGATATCTCTGGAGCGTAACAGCAAAAAAGGTAGGTGTGAGGAGGACAGGTCTCAAGGAGAGACAAAGACAGGTATAGACAGACAGACAGGCGGACAGACAGACGGATGGATTCAGTGTAACTGGTTTCTTTTACCTGTCTACGGACATATTAAGATTTTTAAATACGCGACGTTCTTGCTAGCAAAATGCGGCAGGGCCGGCGCTTCATCTAAGATGAAACACAGGACAGACTATAAAGCCTATACCTGTACGTGATAAAGCCTATACCTGTACGTGATGTCGGCAAACACAAAAGTAACCTTGTAGAAGTTTAAACTACTCCACAGGGCAGGGTCACGGTTGATTAATATCAGGATGAGTTTCCGCTCCGCTTAAATTCTCCCTCTCTGTTTTCTTTTAACATTTTCTTTTTGTTTTCTCACTTCCACCACCAATTTGTACAAATTCTGAAGAGCATTTGTAATACAGTGTCAGTGTTCGTGTTGCATTCAGCCTCAAATATGGTTCGTAGCATGTCCCTACGTTGAACTGCGTATTATACGATGTGTATGTGCGCACCATAGAAAGGCACTATTGTGTAATCTAGCGGAAATTTCTATTCTGTTTCCTTTGTCTGGCATTCATTGTGGGTCCCTGCCGCAAAGCTACAATGATACTGATTCCGATCACAATCGACTGCCAGCCGATTCATTGATCTATACTTGCACGCCATTGATACCCACTCTGCCAGACCTCTCTCTATGTGACCGTCTACCGGTTATTTTTTATTGTCGGCGATGGTTTCTGTCGCATGCCGACGTCACTTTAAAATTTAATTGTTGCAACACATATGTCTATCAACACTGGCTTCTCTATGCGCCAAATATCCTGCAGAGAAAGGGTTTGTCGATGGGAACGTGTCACCGTATGGATTTTAATTATAACATTCCCTAAAGTAATTAAAGCTCCAAGAAAATCGATAAGGAAAACCAAAATTCCTTTTCTTTGTGTCACAATACGCCAAACCGTGTTAATTTTTAAATGAAGAAAGTAAAAATGATGACAAGTTCAGAGTAAAATTTTAGTTTTTACTGTATACAGCACTCGTGAACACGGCGGCCGTCGCAGCCGGATAACGGTGAGAAACCGTATGGAATTATAGATTTCGATTTTTCAAGCCTCTTAGCGTTCAAGCACGTACTTGATTATTATGACAATTATACTAATTATTATTTGAAGGCCTGACCCTTTGTTTTCAGCAGTTTGTTATTGTAAAATCGCCATATGTCCAACTTGAACAAGACGGCTTGACATGAATACTCCATTGACTGAAACTATGGAAGTCGTGTTCACACATCAGCAATCCAAACACACTCCTGAATTTTCTATTTTTCACGTGCACGCCAACGCCATCTAACATTTCCTCCTCAATATTCTCTCGTGGACGCTTTTTACTCGTAAATTCAAAAGTTTTGTCTTGTGTAGTGTACTTTATACTGTCTGGTTTTCGTATTAAATCACCTGTAGTGAATAGCACAATTTAATGCTCAGTGTTGTGATGGTCGGCAACCCAGGACTGACCTTGGCATTGAGTTGTTTCGAGGGTCCATGCTTGGTATAATTATATTTGTACTTAGTTCCATATGTTTGCTCTGGTAGCTGTAACTTGTATCGCAAGGACAATCGACAAAAATGTCATGCTCATGGTGAACTTGAAGAAATGACACTACAAAACGCACTAGGTTTCGTAACACTGATCTGGCTGCTTGCACGTTCTCCCAGCACACAGGGGTGCACTGCTGCGCTGAAATCATACATTTATAAAAGTTTGCAAGGAAGATAACATTTTACTAAATTGTATATAATATCTGAATTTTCCCAAACTCCAAAAAGTTGCCTTCGGAAACAGTTTAAGACGCCAATTGGAAGACTTTTCCCCCGTAGAATTTAATTAAACCAACGCAGAAACAGAAAACATTCACAATCACTGCTGAACACGTTTTCTTCCTGATCTTATGGATTGAGGGCAAAACACGAACTGATTACTGAAAGCACGTGTCTTTTATTTCGTCATAGTTGCCAGTCTCTTTGTCGTTGTGAAGTACAAGGGATGAGCGGAAAGGACAGTGTCGTCATTTTGAATAGAATGACAATCTCGTCACAACAAGATAAGCGAATAGACGCACCATGCATGCGTAATAAACCTGAAGACAATACATGTATATCTGTACATGGCATATCCCTGGCAAAGATAGCTTCTATCTCGTCAACATATCTCACTACCAATTTGGGGGTTAAAAATGGAATAACAGACGCATGGCTTCACCGTCATAGAATTCAACTCAAAAAGCTTTGTGCTTTCCGCCCAATTGTCTTTCTGATCCCTAATCTAATAGTACAATTCAAATTCGTGATAACCCGTTAGCTTTACAGGATAATTGACGGTCAAATGTCTTGGAAAGAGAAACCTCATTCCAGATTATTTTATTATCCTCTCGTGTAATTACACGCACAAAGACATCGCAAGCTCATTCCTTGAAGTGGTCCCTTACTGAAACATTGTCAACTGGGACGAAGGACTAAGCACTTACAAATCCAAGTGCATTGCCGCCTTAACTGACCATCTACGTATACATCCCTCAATTTGCCTGTGTAAGGTCCAGTTTTACTTTAAGAAAGAAGATGATTGAATCATTTTTGTGCTGAAAGAGTGATAACGACATTGACAATTTATTTTAAACATGCAATTCTCTCATTTTCAAAAAAATTCAAATGCATTATGCTAGCGGCCGACGCTTCGATTGCATGCCAGCATATTGTTGAAAAGGAGTGGCGATTGTGACACCTTACTGATCATAGCGGCGTGCGGCGTCGCTTTGTATCGCGTTTCATAATCCGCGTTCGCTCATCCCTGCAATCACAGTTGTATAATAAGTGCCCATCATTTCAACCAGACGAGATTCTTGAAAGCTATGTACAACTATTACTGCTATGGTAGAATAAATCTTAGCTGCATTGGTGTCCATTAAATTAAAAAAAAGTAATCCCACACTTTGGAGTGTACCGTCTTCAATTATCATGTATATGGCTGACCGAATACTACGAGATCAATGTAATTAGAGCTTGCTAGGCTTTCAGTGACTGCCTCTAGGAAACAATCATTTTTGCGTTACGAGGTGAAGACATAGTAACACTTTTCTCAACTATCAACGAATTCTTGTCTTTTTGAGACCTATACCCCAGAATGTACACCACCCACGCTGCAGCCCTACCATTGTATTTTAAATTGAAGAGAATAGAGTCACCCTTTCGCTGTTAGTTACGACACTTGCCGAAGGAAGAAAATAGTTGAAAAACTTGCCACCTGAATTTTTTATGTCCTCTCAGCTCAAGTCGCATGTTCCCGTACAAACAATGTTTAGACCATGACAATATGTTTTTGCAATGTATAGTAATAGAAAGACAAAGTGTCTCAGTATTTGTCATTAACCAGTGCCAAACAAATCGCTCCAATAGAGACTGTGCTGCCGTAGTTTTCGAGGCAAGCATAGGCCCTCCTTCGCTGCTACATTGCGGTTACCGCAAAATTTACGAACATTTTTAGATTGGTCGAGTATGCAAATTGCGATCGATGATATTCGGCACACCCCATGCTTTAGTAGATCTTCAACGGGTTTTGATGTGAAGTAAACATTCCCTTTTAAAGTTAAGGGGAAAACATTCTAACATGAGTAACTACATTCTCATGATGAAAACTTTAACCTCCCGTGTGTCTTTCTGTATGTGCCTTGTAGCCTCAAACCATAAAAGTTACACAATCATCGAATAGCTACTAGGTCTCTTTAGCCTATTTTTGCTTAATATAGTCACCTCTTCTTTGTTTTCAGAGAGTGTATCTTACCAACATGATCTGCAGTAATCGTGTAGCGCTTTTTGTCATGGAGTAGAATTACTCCTTCAAACACACTAGGATTGATTGAATAATGATTACTGCGCTTTGATTCCACTTTTATGAAATGCCGGTCGCCCGTAGCTTCATGGAGGTCGTCGTCGGAACTGCGCATGTGCGACTTTCTTATTTACAAACAATGTATTTTATGCATGATATCTAGATGCATCGCGTCAACATAGCTGCAACGTTCAAATTTTACTATATTCATTTATAAAAAAATGTTTTAACTTTTATCAATCGCCAATGTAGGCCTACCCTAGATAGTGTTTACATCAGTCGCAGGGGTCCCTGGCAACCTTTGAGCAGAGCTCCGATGACCCCCCTGCCTTTAAAATTCAGTTAGCCTACGTCTTTTTTAATGTAGAATGCGCCTCGGGGACAGATGTTTGGACTCTAAAACTTTACAATATTCTTTTAGCCTACCATTTGTGGGGTTCATTTTGAAGCTTATGGAATAAATAAAAAAAATATTTACCGGCTTAGTTATGTGAAAATCGAGAACTTTATATTCCCCATAAATAAAGCAAAGGGATGCCGGCCTCAGAATTTCAACAGCATATCGTCAAATGTTGGGTAATTTGTTTCTCTAGTACCAAAATTTGCTCCGTAAAGTTTGAGCAAAAGTTTAGAGGGAGGGTGTCGTCGGAACTCTGCTTAAAGATTGCCAGGGACCTCGATGACCGGTGTAAGCTTAAACACTGTATGTAGGGTACTTTGGCGATTGTTGAAAGTTAAAACATGTTTGTTAACAATGAATATCATAAAATTAAAATGTTGCAGCTATGTTGAGGTAATGCATCTAGATATCATGCATGAAATAACTTGTTTGTAAACATGCCCAAGAAAGTCGCACACGCGCAGTTCCAACGACACCCTTTAATTTTCGAGGCGCGAGCTTCAATAGTCTCAGAGAAATCTGGGTAACCGAGACTAGAGCTTCAACAGATACCGTCTGCGCTAAACGTGTGATTCATGACCTTTCGTGCGCATGCTCTCTTCGTGCGGCCGGCCTAATTTCGTCGTCTGCTCGGTTTCAAATAGGAGCTCGAGATGTCGGTCAGTCATTTTCCCTCATTCAATCAAGACAAAAGGTGGGTTTTTGTCTTCATTATTGCACTCTTACTCGAATAAACCCCAAATAACATTGTTGTTGACAAAATAACCTTTACTCAAGCAAATTTGGGGTCGAAAAAACATCAAGAACCGTGTAGGTGTAGGCTACTTCAGTGGTGGCATATTGCCATTGGAGTCCTGTGTTTAAAGGCTTCTAGTTATAGAGTTGAAGGTGTAAATATCATCATGACGTGATGAAAGTTAGCCATCATTCAAAGACCGACAGAAAAATAATACGACGGGATTTAAGTCACAATTAGCAGAGAGCTTAATGAATCATTATCCTATCAACAGCCTACATTTTACCGAATCTTAACAAACCTGAAATATTTAAAGGTTTATAACCTCAATATGATAAAGGTAAATACAAGCGGACAATATCGTTATTGCAGTCGCTCAGGGCACAGCATTATGCAGTGCAAACTCTTTACGAACATGTCTGTATAGTACGAGCCACAGTTGATTCCATACAGTAGGCTTAAGGTAACGCGAAACATTGATTAAGCTTAAGCCTTAAAACCGGGGATTAAAAACGTCGAACTTGAGGAATTTTACTTGAAAAATGTTCAGCAAGAAATTGAAAAGGTTGATGTAGTTCGATCGCCGTCGCTGCTTGTACAAGCACAGTTCATCGAGCTACGCCAGACTAAAATTTAACAATCAAAATTAACCTCAAGCTGTAGACCTAACCTGTCCGACATGATGGAGTGTTAAGTTCTCAAGCTGGAATCTCAAAATTTGATCGACTTCCATAATATTACGCAGACCTTCTTGTTGAGAAAATAAACTCTGGTTCCAGCCAATCAGATGGCTAGACACAAGCGAAACATAATATAATCTGAAACGTTGTTTGAATATTGTTACGTGTAGTAAGCGGAGAGGAACTTCACAAAAATGTCTGAGGTCATATCAAACACACGTACCCAATATCACCATTCAAGTGTATGTGCGCCTGATTGTCATACATAAATTACGCCTTTAAATTTGAAAAAAACTGAAATATTTTATACAAAATTTAGACTCACAGGTTTATTCAGTGGCCGTAACGGTATGCACAAAATATGAGGACTCAGGTCTAATTTATCACATCACTTTATCATTTTGACCTTTCCAGATGGGATTTCACTCACAAACTTGCCGAAAATCTTTACCTGCACATGCTCAGAGTGCCACTGGTAATTACATGCAAGTCTATAAACTAAATGCAGCTATTCTTGACTAAACGGCCCGAAAAATGGTGTACAGATCAAAAGACACTCTTTTGCATGATTATTAAATACATTTTATAAATGCAGAATTCACATGTGTAGTTACCTATATGGTTAGATCCAATTTTTGGGCAAGCAACATAATGCTTTAACTCTTTGCATGCTGCGACGACCGACTGCATTCAACATTTTGTGGAAGATTGAGACAGTCAATTAGGCCTAAAGTTTACCGATGAATGAAAGCGTGTCTCAAATTGCATTTTCCTTCAGAACGCTATCTTTCTCAAGCAGGGCTTTGCCATTATCGGAAAATACAGAGTACTGGAGAAAACGTTACCCCAGGGAGAGACGCCATGATGGTTTCGGTGAGTACTACGATATGAATTTGGATTTAGCTTGCAGTGCCGTAAAATTAAAAGCCACTAGTTTTCCAACCATTTTTACAGAACTCTATTTGCTTTAGCATTGCCTTTACAGCTTTGAGGAGCTAATGATGATAATTCGTTTTCAGGAAGGACCAGAGACGACGAAAAGAGCAGACAGAGGGATTTTATTCATCGTTTGTATTCAATCATAGGAGAGTACACTTGAAAAGTAATGGCAAACAATGCTCAGTTGTAGTCTACTACATATTAATGAAATAAAACTACTCATTTTTGCTGCCCTCACATTAGTAATACCGCCACTGGAAAAATACTAGCATTGTCTTTTGGTGGTGCCTTGAGATATATTTTTCAAGGATAAAATATAATATTACACGCTCCCTTATTCAATCACATCAAACAACTTCAGTGTTATTCGGATTTCAAAACGATGCAAAGACAGTCGATGTAGACTTTATTTGACATGAAGACATCGCAGCAATCATTTATTTCCAAAATGGCCTTAATAGCAGTAAAAAGGGACACTACATTGATGTAATCTTTGGTCAGTCGAAGCAAAGTGTGATGAAATCAAAACGGCAGGATTATTGTGAAAATAAGTAGCTAACTGTCAACTATATGTGTGTGTGTGTGGGGAGAGAGAGAGAGAGAGAGAGAGAGAGAGAGAGAGAGAGAGAGAGAGAGAGAGAGAGAGAGAGAGAGAGAGAGAGAGAGAGAGAGATTTTATTCGAGCATGAATATTATTTTGTCGCAAGTACTCAGGAGGGGAATACAGTGAATGTAGAATGATTACGATCACCTGTTTTAATTCAATCTTTTACAGTCTATTTGCTGTTGACCCTGCAACACTTAAAAGCTCCCATGGCTTCATAGAAGACTGATATCACTCACGTAACCGAACAAACTAAAAAGGGAAGCCGACAGTGCATGCGTATTACACATCCATGGTGTTGTCACAGTTACCGGACACATACATTATATGCGCCCCTGAGGACGTAAAGGGTCGTTTGCTTTTTTTAGAAACCAACCAAATCAACAACAGACTATAACGCCAAAATTACTGACTTGTAGCGATGCTTATAGTTTTGCTTACCTTATATTTTTATGTGGTAGCTTTTAATGATATGTATGAGAACAAAGGAAATTGGGGGAAAAGTTAAAGATACCCTCAAGGCAGATCCGATCCATTGCAGCGTACATAATTTGTCTATAGTTCAAAGAAAATATAAAAAAGGCGTTTGGGAATTCGGTTATCATTTTACTTTGTGAATGTGACCGATGTTTGTCTGGGTGCATTTGCCCTCACCTCGTATACTTCCTTACCAGGTACACCACACAAAGAAAACGAGGTGCTGTTAGTGATATTATGAATTAAGTCGCAGAGGATTGGGCCTTCACTACGCAAATTATCCCGATACGGGCAGGATATAAAAGCGGTATCGGTAAAAAGTGCGGAGCATATTTCCTTTTTAACGTCTTTATCGGCTTCGTGTATTCAAATGAATGTGCACTCCGTACTACTAATCAAATTATATCTGGAAGCAGAGCTGGCTCGACGCGCGAACTTCTCACTAATTGGCGGTAGGTTGACATATGGAAAAAAGAAATGTTAATACTTGAAAGGTCGTGCGAAATTCAATGTGGTTAGTTACATCCATTGTCCCCAAGTGTAGGTACTTCGACTTTGCACATACGCGTCAGCGATGCAACATGCTCAGATCAAGGCTTAAGTATATTGCGGGATTCTTTAAGTTTGAATTTGCGCTGTATTTTTAATGAAATTGCAGCGGCTTATATGCTTGTGTGAATCTGCCAACTCGTAAAGTCTTTCTTGTGAGTTTCCCAAAGTTTTCGCTTCCACCTATCCCTTTCTAGCGTTTGAGTTTTCATCATCAAAAGCAAGGAAGTATGCATGCATGGATGTTGATATGTTTGTATGTATGCACTGAGAGTTTTATCAGTGAAAGGTGGTGTAGCCTTCAAACAAAATTAAAATTAGCTTTCCCCCTCTACTGTCTATGCTTCAACACGCATGATGATGTAGATACCGCTCTAGTTCAAAGTAAGCAATCTTTGTTGAACTGATTAATTGTAAAGATTAATTGTAAATCTGATAAAAAATTAATAATTTCCATTTTCGAACGCAAAATACAAATCAGGGCGACTTCATCGAAAAATACAAATTTAAGAAGATATTGATTGTGTTATATTATACCCATATGTAGGCTACAGGGAGAGCTGCTTGCTTATTATATTGACCTATCTGGTTGTGACAATTGTCTACTCTGACAATGCACATACACCAATTGTCAACTCTCGGATCGGTTTTTGATTTACTGGAACGAACTAATCGTAGATCCGGTGTATTTAATTCACGTGTCATATGGATCCGCTTGGTTACGCAGTAGCATCAAGACAATTACAGTAGCAGCGGGTCCCCTTTCTTTTACCCTCTTCGTGATTTACATATAATTGAATATGATGATCGCTGGTCGGTACGTCTGCAACCCCCCTGCTGATATGGTCCTTTTCTTCTACCAAAGAAAGAATTCATGCATTTCAATCAAACTCAATGCTGAGGGCTGATTCAATCATGGCTTGCCACGTTTTCCTTTTCTGTCGGGGACCAAGTTCAGCAAGCACACGGAAATTGACTCGATTTGTTGACTGTCAGAAACAATTCATCTCCCGTAAAGCCGAACAATTGCTTGCCCAGCGGTCATATTTTAATAATTCACTCACCATGCAACCATTCTTATTAATAGATATTATATCGTTGTCATTCTGAGATAGCCCAGCATAATCACTGTACCGGTGTAATTTGTTTCCCTTCCGAGAGATCCCGGATTCGGTATCCTTTGTAACGTCGCCATTGACACCATTCTTTTTCAGGAACAACTCTGTTTTCATTCTTCATCACTGAAATTTAATTGATTCTTGACACAGAGAGCCCTAGGTCTCATAGAAATCCCGCAAGCTCGTACACTCTCCCTTCATATATTTTCATATCTAGAAAACAAAACTGAGTGAAAAGTTACACGGTACATATTGTTGGAAACACGCCACGACAGAGTTACAATGAACAAAAAGATCGGTTTCTGTTCATAAACTTTGTTGTGACAGTTTTGTCAATCTTTGATCATTACGTATTGTACATCGACTGGAGTTAAATAGTTTGCATACGACATGCATCTCGTAGGTTAAAATACCCGAGGAAGATTTAATTCCTGATCAAGTAACAATCCAGTGCTAATGAGAACCCCCTGCGGTCAACTTTTGTGACATCCGAGAGGCAGGTCGCTGAGATCACCTTCCCATACTGCGCATGAGCATTGACGATCTTGGCAATACCAGGGAAACCCTTCAGAGTGTCAAAAACTTCTTCAGCATACTTCAGAATGCAGACTGGCACACTCGGTATACTATGTTGAAGAGTTCGTTCAACAGCTCAGAAATAAGGCGGTGTATGAGTCTAGAGAAGAAACTAGCCATGTGGCTTTATATTAAAATGATAGCATCTTTAGCAAAATTAAACTGATGAGGAAGCCGATGGCGTCGCCAGTCCTTGGGAAAAGTTACCTTCTCAGATACTATCCAACCCAATTAAATGCACACGGGATGTAATTTTATATGGGTAAAAATGCTCGATTTCATTCCGCTCATTGCAAAGAAAGAAAATATTCCGGCACTTGGCGCCAAACGCCACTGATCATAACTGTGCTGGCACCGTTTGCCATGGCATGCTGAAAGACGATTTACCGGAGGGTGTTCGAGGTGACTTCACAGCCAGCCGACAAAAACTAATCGTAGAAAAAGGAGGAAATTACAAATAAATAATAAATGAGGCCCGGAAGGAATTTTCTGAAAACGATATGTATATCTCTGACAGTATGCCCGTAAAGAATGCCGACAAAATGACTCGTACAGCTTCAAAATCGTCAAACAGCTATTATACCAATAAAACTAATCTTGTTAGCCTTCCCCAACCGCCAAAGTTTGACAAAACGATTTATTACGCATCACAGAGTTACGCCACGTACAGGAATAGTGCAAAAATTGTCACTGAATTGTACATGAATGAAAGCGGTAAATTGTTGATTTTTGAGAAACAATTATGTTCGCTTGTTTGATATTTTTTTGTCGTTTGGAGACGCGAAGAGTTCAACTAATTCAAAATTTCAAAAAAAAAAAATCTGAAAAACGAACAGGTCTGCTCGAAAATACGGTCTTTGTGCCCTTCCTTTGTCCGCAATGACACATTCTGAGTGCCATGACGCAGCGGTTTACTTAAATGTCGCAAAAACGCGAATGTCGCATGATATCTAAATCGGTTGCTCTAATTTTTTGTATTCCCTTCTTTGGATTTGATGGTGGCCATCTTCCCTCAAAGAGGAGAAGCCAAAATCGTTTTTGAAAGAGTCAACTGTTGTATCGACTCCATTTGCGTGTGATCCAGTGTTTGTGATGCAAAAAAACTTACCCCAAGATAGGTTTATGAAAAGTGACGCTCCCCTTGAACTGTTTTCTAAAAAGTGACCCTCCCCCCAATTCCCCCGGCCCACCCCTCCTATAATCACTGAAAGCTCCCTGAGCCCCTATACTGAGCGCGGGTAAAAAAAATTTGAATTATATTTGGATTTGGCCAGAGGATCGGACCAGTTTATGTCCTTCAGGGCCAATGATTTTTAAAGCTGCTGTTCCGCTTGGCCAGTAGAGATTTTGCGTGAGTTTTGCACACGGATCAGGATAAATATGAATATGTCCGGATATGAACGGATACGTCATCACTTTCTTCGCGCTCTTATCATGTTCTGATGATGTCACACGTTCTCTTGTCGTTTGTTTGGCAGTCGCTTTCTACATGAAACGACCACTTTATACGTACACCCTTTCCGAGAGCGATTTTTACGCTCGCTTCGCCACAGATTTGATGTTCAATATAAGGCCAAAAAAAAAAAGAAAAAATGTTTCTGGTCAAGTCCTTCTTTAAAAAATGGTGCGGCGACGCGCATTTTATTTTTTTTTTATTTTTTATTTTTTTTCCCTCAAGGGAAGGAGGAAGGTCAGTTTTATAGTTTTATCAATATAGTCACATATATACTGTTCATGCAGCCACTGATCATGCCCCCCCCCAAAGAATTTTCTCTTTCTCTTCAGCCATTTTGGTTTGGTGTCAGCCACAGCCGCCGGCCACAAACAGAAAAAAAGGGTGACGCGCTGTTGTTCAAGTGACGCGCGCGCTGACCAGAAACATTTCTTTTTCTTTTTTTGGCCTAATGCTCTTGGTTTTATCAATTGCCGTCTGATTTTGAAATGTTTTAGGTAACAAAAAGGATACAAAGTTGCGCTAAACAAAGCAAAAGTACCTCCACAAATATTGATACATTGTACGATTTGGAACGTTTGTGACTCCTTCTGTAGTTTTTTTTTATGCAAGCTCCAGACAGCCCGTAGCTGCGATATCGCAGCGGTGCTAGTAGCGTCTATCGAACGTACTCGGGTAAAGGGTCGCCGCCACAGTACAATTTTTTTTCCAATACAAAAACAGATAAATCTGTATATTTATGTATGCTTGATTATTCATATTAATGTACTTGATTGTACTAGGGTGGTTATCAATGAATGTCTTTGCAAGAAATTGGATTTTGGAATTTCACCGAAATGTTGATTCACATGGTAGTCGAATGAATAATTTTTTCCCACAAAAAATAGGTAAATCTGTGTATTTATGTATGTTTGATTGTTCATATTAATGTACTTGATTATATTACAAATGGATGTCTGTGCAAGAAATTGGAGTTTGGAATTTCACCGAAATGTTGATTCACTGTACATGTTAAGTAAATGATGAAACTATAAATAAATTTTCATCAATACAAAAATAGGTAAATCTGTATATTTATGGACTCTTGGTGATTCATATTAATGTACTTTATTCGACTAGGGTGGTTAACAAATGGATGTGTGTGCAAGAAATTGGATTTTGGAATTTCACTGAAATGTTGATTTACTATACAGGCTAGTCTATGAGAGAATTATTATCAATTTTTTACCAATATAAAACATAAAACTAACAATATCTGTGCATTCACACGGCAAATTCCAGATTGAAATTCTCTACCGTAAACGTCATTTTTGGAAACTAATTTAAGAAAACTCTTGTCAAATGCCTTGATAAATTGTCTGTTTGATTACGCCAGTGCCTATTGGTACCTGGGGCTGAAATCATACACGAAACATCGGTTGCAAACAACACAAAATAAAATTATTCGATTTGTCCTAGGGTTGCATCCGCGAAAACATATTGATGCTTCTCACGACAAAAAATTGGGGTGGCTCCCTGTGGACAAAAGAATTGAATATTTAAAGTCCAATCTGATGCATAAAATTATTCATGGGAAAGGCCCTTCTTATCTCTCATCTACTGTGGTGATGAAAAGCAACGTTCACAATTATAACATTCGCCATGGTGACCTCTCTATTTATATTCCATTCGGTGCGAAATTCGCTCAAACTGGTTTTCACTATTCTGCCTCGAATTTATGGAATCAATTACCATGTAATATACGGCTGACTTCATCAAACAATGTTTTTAAACGCTTGTTGAAGAGAAATTTTTATAGTGTACTTGACCTTTAGATTGATTTTGTATGTCCATTTTTACCTTGTATGTTTACAATTGGATGTTTGTTTTTACCAATCTTTTGTCGTTGTTGTTTGTGTGTCTTAAACCGGCAGCAGGATTGTCTTTTTATTCGACTGTTTTCCGCATTTTGTCTTTTCACTTAATTTTGAATTCTTTGTCATCTTTTATATTTATATTTATTGTGTAGTCTTCTTTCATGGACCACAGTGGAAATAAGTCTTCGGACTTTTCTGTGCTATCCATGCACAAATAACTGCGTTGTCTCCTTTGGTGTTGTAAATTGTTACATTCTGTACTATTTTCTTATTATTTTGGTTATTTGTGCTAAATAAATAAATAAAAAATAAAAATAACAATATCTGTGCATTTATATAGACATTTGATAATTGATTTACACTTTGCCATCTGTCCCATATGTTTTTGTCTCATCTTCCATCAGTTTGAAGTATTCAAGGTGTTTAATGTAGGATACCACTGCATCTTCTATGCTTGTGAAGCGTGTAATGCATACAAAAAGTCACACTAATTCATATAAATTTATGGCTCAGACTACTGACTGCAACAACAACAGGTATAGTGGTGTCCGATGTCGCACGTGCACCCAAACCTGACAAACCTGACATAGATATCAGCGCTATTGGAAGTCGGATAAAAAAATAGTCGATTCACAGAATTCAGAGTAAATAACCTTTTAAGTTACATCTCTGATGGAGCATTTAACTCAACAGGAACAGGATTAGTATTATTTGGCACTTAAAAAGTACGATTTGTACGCAAAGCTGATATGATTTGTTCAGCTACCCACTCTTCTTACTACAAAAATTCTAACTGTATGAAAGAGAGACAACTACATACTTTGTTATATTCAGTTACTTTTGCAGTTTAATATTTGGAATTTTCAGGTTTTGAAAGAACACCTTTTTGTTTTACTCAAACATTTTGAAATTCATAGTGTACACGTTGTCATAACAAATATGACTATCAGTTTTTTCTCGCATTGTTTATCTTGATACCTCGTCTTGGTCTGCTTTTACTCATGGGCTCGTCTTGGCTTGCTGAGAGGGTACTGGTGATCTTCAGTTAACTATACGTGATGTTCAGAGTTCGCTGGTACTACATAGACTTTATTTCTTGGTAGACACAAGCTTTGGTCGTTCTGTCCTCCTGCCCTGTCTGTTGTATTTTTCTCTCTTGTCCTTTGAATTCAATTTCTCGTATTATTTTAGGATGGGATTTAAAACGTTCTCTTTAAGGCTTGGCTCAGATCATGCGATAGATATGAATTAAAGATAAAATTATGCGTCCAATCGTAAACATCAATACAGGTCTCGATCTTAAATTTACATGTCACAATTAATATACAAATGTCACTGAGACAGACTGCAAAATTGAACCCATTAAGTGAAATTCTCACGTTCCTTCATTAAGTGTTGACTACCTTCATCATTCTTAATGTAATTCAATTCTTGTTTTCTTCAAAACTTCGTAAACATCCCCGTAATATGTAATTTGCGTCTTTTTGCATTTGTCGCAAATATGCTTTGTATTCATAATTGAGATCCTGTTATTTTAATTAATAATTTTGTTGATGCCTATGACCACCTAGTGCATAAACCTACAAACAAACTATCTTCGTAACACAACCAGTTGATTACTGTCACACTGAATGGTACATTATATACTGGTATAGTGTCTATTGCCATTGTTTATTATGAATCTTTGTTCAGACTCACAGAGTCACCTACCTCTAAGTATGCTTGTTGTACTTATACAAGCACCAGAAACACTGCATTGTAAATGTAACTGATGATTTTTCATACTTATGGCCGATAAACCCATGGGAAAGTTAAAGTTTATGCGATTGATCTATGTTGTGTTTTTTTTAGTGTTTGGTTTTTGTTGTTGTTTTTTTGCTGGCTAGCTGGTAGGTTTTTCAAAAATCCAAGGACGGCAAACAAAGAATATTCTTTACATGGCCTTAAAAGAATTTACCCAGAGAAGACACCATTGTGGAAGGATTTCGGGGAAAGCAATGTCCTCCTTTTTGTTTCGAGGACCACCTTCATTATGGAACGCTGTGTACTGAGGAATTACCACTGTTTAGATGGATGATAAATTAATTAATCAAGATTGTGTTAACAACAATCCTTTTAGTAAAGCATTTAAATAGTAAGAATAGTAAGGGATGACGTTTGGTAAAGAAATCTGACATATGCAAATTTTAATCAGTCGAAAAGCCACTCCTGTGCCTTCTTTGTATTAGGACGAGCAATTTCCATCCCTTTATTGTTTTTGTTTTTTAATCTAATAGCGGAAACATACGGATGAAATGTCTGCACACAACTTTAACCAAAATTCAATAGCCGGGCAATATCGGTCGCGCTAACAAAGTATAGCGCGTTTGAAAAGGTGGACGACCTTCTCAGACCGCCTTAAGCGTTATAACGTCCGGTTACCCGAGACGATGGGTTACTGACGTCACGAGAATTTGCAGCATTTGGCCGAGATCATTGGGAAAGACAATAACAAAGTACTCCAATTAGAAGGAGCAAAAGAATTTATCGTCACTGTCCACAATCAGTGATGCCTATGCTAGTCTCCTTCAGTCAAGGCTCCTTCACACTGTTCTGGCTTCTGACGCAAGGTGCTTCACATTATGGTTCAATTGAAATCAGATACGAAACTGTGAATGACTCAGAACCCCGGACTCAGAACACGGATTTGGAGTAAGAATGTGGTCAACACAAAGGAAGAGGTACATTGAAACCCAGGGATAGGGTTACCAGCAGAAGTTTGGTAGCGATGGCGTTTTGGTGGAAACTTCTTGGTCTTGCCAAAATGTTGCCTTATTAATTATGAGTGTGATTATCAATTTTTGGTCAGAGTTTTTGTCCCTCATTTTAATCTTGATACATACATAAGCTTATATGTATGTATCACATTTATGAGTGTCAAAATGAAAACAAAATGTTATTCAAAGCCTTAGCACGAAGTGAGATTATTCCGCCATATGTAAATTAGTAATGAATATGCATAAGGTCTAGATATACACATACACGCATATGCTAAACAGATGACTTTCCTTGGCCACGCCACTGGAGGACGTTGACTATGGAGGCTAGACGTTCCACTGTAGCTGCCACGTCGTCACCAAGTCTTTCTACCACTACTGCAAGCTTTGTAAAAGCTCATGGCTCGACAACACCAAGTGAACCTTCTACTGGTGGTAGGAACACCAATGCCGCTGCTCCTGTTGCTGCGACTTTGAATGCTGCAGCTCCACCACCTGTTCAAAAGACTGGCGACGCCAATATTGCAGGAACGGCAAATACAGGGGATGGCCACGTCGCTCAGGCTCAGGTACGGTTGTTTCTGTTACTTTGTTTTTCAGAGGGATATAGTTAGGTATGGAGAAGGGAGTTGAGCGGAGTGCCAATTTTTGGGCACCCGCTATCTCGTGTACGTAATTTGAGAATGGTCGCGTTAGAGTGCCAGTTTGTGGGCACCGTACTGACATTGGGGTTAGTCAGAGTGCTAAATTGGAGCACCGGGCTTTTGGAAGCGGAAAGTCAGAGTGCTAAATGTGAGCACATGACGTTTGGAATTGGGAATATAGGATTGGAGTGTCGTCAGGGGGCACCCGATAAAATATGCGCTGGGAGCGCCAGAGTTGTGTATGAACCCGACTTTTATAATGATAGGCGTAGAACGATTATGTACAGTGCTAAAACCAGTTTGATGTGCATAAGTTGCGTTATACTCGTACTTCTGTGCAATTTTATCAGCTCACTCAAAGGAGCTATAGTTTGGAGTGGTATGTTTGTCTTCTCTGTTGCTAAAAAAAAAAAAAAATAAATTACGTTTGTGCCCTTTACGTTTAGCATTTTTCCCCCCATAATTTACTTTTCATGTGTTCCTTAAAATTGCTCGCACGTTTGTGTTTTGACTTGGAGGATATAAAAAAGAGAAAAAACTAAAAACAGGAGAGAGAAATTATAGTGTGGCGTGGGGTATGTATTTTCTTTTTTAGTTTTATTTATGTACACTTTGAGCCAATACACTTCCATTTTGAACCTTTCCTTTTCTTTCGTTTGTGTTTTGTTTTGTTTGTTTGTTTTTTCAAAGCAGTTTTCCGCTGCTTATGTGTTTGTGAGGAAGGGCCATTGGAGGGCGCCAGAATATGCAGAAGTCGGATGGCATAGTTGGCCACAATTGCTGTAAAAATTCGGGTGTACAATGTGACTGTAAAAGGTCGTGTCCATTGTGAACGTACAGCTCATAGATTCCCTGATTGCTTTCAGGTGTCTGAAAAATTGGAGATATTGCTTAAAAAGGTGGAAAAGATTGAAGAATCTGCAGGTGTGGCAAGTGTGGATGACGCCTTACAAAAGGTTATGGAAATGGCGCATTGTGCAGCTGTGGTATCCAGACCTCAGCTTATCAACGCTCTAAGAGTCCTGGTTGACAGAGCCACGATGGTTGGCCACCCCAAGTTACAGAGATATCGAGCTGTGTTATCACAATTTGAGGCAAATGATTTTGGTGTTGACGCAGGCCGCCTAATTATCTTACTCCTCGGGAATAAAGAGCAAGAGGAGATCGCGTCTAAAGTTTCCAAATTTCTAAAGAACTCTGGCCATTCCACGCGTACGTGCCTTATTCGTTTGGCGGTTCGGCATCCGGACGCCGTTCCAAAAAGAATTACAAATGCTTTCAATGCGGAAAGTTTGGACACTTTGCAAGGGATTGTAGAGATGCGAAGAATGGGAATGATAAATGAGCAATTTCAATTTGTGATATGTACAACTTGAGCACTAGTTGTGCTGCAGTAATGGATATTAAATTATGTACAAGTTATTCTCCTCGTGTTGTCACTTTCTCTGTGGGTT
Organism: Ptychodera flava; assembly: GCF_041260155.1. Classification (NCBI taxonomy): domain Eukaryota; kingdom Metazoa; phylum Hemichordata; class Enteropneusta; family Ptychoderidae; genus Ptychodera; species Ptychodera flava. The sequence continues at coordinate 42,874,088 of NC_091933.1, read as the reverse complement.
TCCCTACCCCCAACAGGGGGGCCCAAATGGGCTCTTTGCTTTGCAACCTGCCATTTGCAGGTCCTGTCTGGGGGCGTCCCCTTTTACGCGAACTTCTGTACCAACATTTTCTGTTTTGTATTGAAGTCTACCCTCTCCCATTTCAGTTTGTGCCACCTGCATGGGAATTTGATTATGAAGCAAATTGGAATTCGTCCCAGCGTTTGAGTTACGGGTGGACGACACTAGGGGGCGCCCCTAGACAACTAGACATGGTTGATGCATCTATGGTTGCAGTAGGGGAGACGTTTGCCTCACCGGATGACCTTTCATTTAGAAATCCAAATGACTTTATTGCTGGCGAACTTCACAAGCATACAGAGTATTGGACTGAATTGACTGAACACGTAACAGACAAGTCTGATATCATTGAATGGATAAATAACGGTGTTAGCTTAAGAAAGTATTTTACCAATTTTAACGGTGACTATAAGGGAAGAAAATATGATCATGACTTTCCTCCTGCTAGAATATTTGCTAACAATCCTGTATGTCAGCAATTTGGTAATTTCATAACTCGAACGATTTCTGAAAGATTGCATTCAGGGGCTATATCGGTTTGGGGGAAGGTTGGGTGTGACCCTCCACCTCATATTGTCATGCCTATTGTTGTGGAGCCAAGTAAACCTAGAATGTGTATCGATATGAGATATTTAAATCTGTGGACTACCCCCATCCCATTTAAATTGGATACTCTAGTAGAAGTTTCTAGGTATTTAGAAAATAACGATTTCCATTTTAAATGCGATGATAAAAGTGGTTATGACCACGTTTTTATTTGTCATGACGACCGTACTTTTGCAGGTTTCCAATGGGCTGGGGTATGGTATGTAAATAACACTTTACCATTTGGGTGGAAACTATCGGCATACGTATACCATACCCTCGGATATTGTATTACACATTACGCCAGGTCTTTGGGGGTACCCTGCATACAATACATTGATGATAGGCATGGGGGTCCACTAAAGCCAAAAAAGGGTGATATTTCGTTTAAGTGGGACTGTTACCGGAGGGCTCAAGCAGCAGCGTATATTTTATGCTCAATTGCGATAAAGGCAGGCTATTTTATCTCCCTGGATAAAAGTGTACTTCACCCCGTTCGATCATTAACTATGCTCGGGTTGGTAGTGGACACTCAAACACGTTCCTTTGCAATCCCAGAACAGAAAAAGTCTGCATTTCTTGAGTTGATACGAAGCGCCTTGTCACACAGAGCGATCCCTGTAGGGACGTTACAAAAAATAATGGGAAAGTGCATTTCCTTTTCATTGGCATTACCTTGTGCTAGATTATATATTCGACATATGGCAAATGCTTGTAGTATTGCTCAAAAGACCTCAAAAAATCTTATCCCGGTTCGAGGCCTACTTAGATACGAGATTGAACAGTGGGAAACCATAATCCAACTAGCAGGGAATTTTGCTTGGCCAACAGAGAGTCACATGGCTATTAGAATTTACACTGATTCTAGCAATTCCAAATGGGGTGCTGTGGCTCACTTGGGCAAAGAGAAGATAGCTGTGGGGTCCATGTGGGAACAGGAATGGAGTGATATGCCAATAATCCGGAAAGAGGCTGAGGCCATATATAGGGGGTTACATGCCTTCCACAATAATATTAAGAACGGCCGTGTCGATGCAATGGTTGATTCTCTCCCGGTGGTACAGGCTTGGAACAGTGGTTGTCCGGGCGCGAGAGCAGTTGAATTGAATGAAATTTTGAAGAAGTTGTTTAATTTCTGTTTCCATAGCAATATTAGGCTTACTATGTCTCATGTGGCTTCTCGCGATAATGAAGCAGATGCGCCGTCACGAATATGTCTTTGTCAGATGCCTCTTTGTCTTGTACTACGTGGCAGTGGCTTGATGATAAATTTGGTCCGCATCAAATAGACGCAATGGCAGATTATTCTAATAAGAAGTTACCCAGATATGTATGCCCATTTCATCAGATTGATTGTGAGGGAGTAAATTTCTTCCAACATCATTTCGGTAATGCTGATAAGATGTACGTCTATCCACCTTTTGCATTGGTGCCTGCAGTAATTAAGCATATTCTTGAACGCGGATACAGAGCTACTGTTATTGTACCTAGAGGGCGCTTTTTGACGTCGTATTGGCCTATGGTGAGGCAGGTGGCACATGATATAGTGAGCATTGGAGCCAAGGGGGACATGGGTATCATTCAAGCCCCTTCTAGAAACGGTTATAAAGATTATCCTCTACCCTGTGATTTGTATGCCATTACATTTGATTGGAGTTATTAGAAATCTTGCAATTAAAATGTGTAAGAATGATATGCATGTACAATTTATGTAATAAATAATAAAGCCTGTGTGTATTTAGACCAATATATATCTATCTTCGTCGTGTGAATGTGCATACATGTATTGTCCGGCTGAAGTACGCTTCTTATCTGATTGACAGGTGTGCTGGATTTGTGGTGCTTGGAACCAAGGCCCATTGCAGGCGTGTTGGTTATGTACCTCCAAATTGATAAACCCACCTTGTGTAACTAAGGATAACCCAATAGATATCACGGCTCTTGATCAGAGAATAAATGGGCTACTCGGAGATAGGTCTGCATATGAAAAACAAAAGACAGGCTGATACAGGATTTTGAAGCCTTTCTGACAAGGTTACCTTCGCCAAACCGGTTGGTAATGCGAATCCGGAAGATGTGGTACGGTTTCTGGTTTTCAAGGACAATAACGCTAAGACTCAGGTTCACCAAATCGACTGCGCATATTTAGGACAGACTGGTCACATGCCATGCGCGTGTCCAAGACGGCTGAGGGCAGGGACAGTTAAGAATATGGTATCGAAATTGTCCGCGTATTTTCAGGCAATTAAATCTCACACTGGTAACATAATAAATCCAACTAAAGCACTGATGGTGCAGCGGTACATCAAAAAGATATCCGAGGAGCAGGCAAAGGCGCATGTTACAGTCAGACAAGCCAAACCGTTATTCTTGCCTAAGCTACGTATGGTATTCGATCTTATCATGGATCTAATTGTTGCATCTCCATCAGCGATTCATGCATATCTATACGCCCGAGATATTACCTTTTTAAAATTATTATATTTCTCCGGGGATCGAGCAGGGGATCTTGGTCAGGTCAAAACGCAGGAAATTCTGCGTTTCCCGGACAATTCAGGTTTGATTTTCAATCACACATTTGGAAAGACTCTGAGGGGTGCGGAAACAAATATGTTCGCTATTAAGCGATGCGAGGATAGACGCCTTTGTGCAGTGAACGCGTTGGAACAATACATCAAACTATCAAGTGATCTAGGCATTGATATACGTACAGGGTATCTCTTTAGGCCAACAACGCCAGCGGGAAATGTAGATAATAAACCATTGTCCTCTCAGGTGGTGTATCAGAGATTAAAAGACTACCTTCAACATTTAAATATTGATGAAGGGGAAACTCCTCATAGCATACGGTCTGCGTGTGCCATTTCCATGGCTTTAGGGGGTGCAAGTACCCAGGAGGTTATGGATCATGTCGGATGGAAAAGAAAGTCAACTGCTAACCATTACATGAAATTGTCAGCCTTGTCTTCCGTTCAACGACCTGATAATTGGCTTGAAGGAATGCTAAAAAATACACAAAATTCGAACGCTTATGAACACACGGAAACCTTGACCGATTTTACAATTGCCTTTCCTTGAGTATGGGGTGTAACGTATATATGTACAGACAAACTTTACGAACATTAAAGTAGAAATGATTAACATGTTGTTTTTGTATGTGTTTTGGAGTAAGGGTGGTATGAAGATATAAGTATTGGTAAGGTTTGGAGAGTAGATTTGAATGAGGTATTAGGATTTCATCAAGCTCGGCGTGGACAACTTTCACATCTCGATTCCAATACTTAATACAATGGTAATATTATTGAGCGGAGTGATAAGGCTTTAAATATTATATTATTCAAAGCCTTAGCACGAAGTGAGATTATTCCGCCATATGTAAATTAGTAATGAATATGCATAAGGTCTAGATATACACATACACGCATATGCTAAACAGATGACTTTCCTTGGCCACGCCACTGTAGGAGTGGGAAATGGGAGGCCCTTTTCAGGGTAGGCGGTATTTGTGGATAATGATGCTAACTTGCCCACCCACCCACCCACCCTGGTTTTAGTCGGATCATTTCGCTCAAGTTACCAACTTTCACATCTCGATTCCAATACTTAATACAATGGTAATATTATTGAGCGGAGTGATAAGGCTTTAAATATTATGTTATACTAAGTGATAAAATGAAGATTTCACTGGGCTGACTGACCATAAGGGTAAATATGTTAGGAATATCAAGTGAGAGAGTAAGATTCCATCCCAAGGCATGACCTTCGTGAGGATGAAATTGTCTTTTGTTGTTATTCAAAATTCACCATCGAAACCTTCCCCGGGGGACGAAGTAGTGTTTTGTTTTCAGATTCTTCTCGCATTGGTTCATCAGATGTGAGATTTGAACTTAGTAGTTCGGTTGCTGTTGTTTAAGTTGTTATTTGCTAATAAAATTTAGGGACACTAATTTGTTGCTGTTGTTGTTTCACGTCTGACACAGGGCTTTCTTAGTTGAAAATACCACACAGCTATTGAGTATTCAGGGCGGAAAATTAAACTCCTATAACGTTTGGCCTTCGACTCACATGTCCGGTATACTTACAACTATGTATGGAGCAAATGATTGTGGCAATTCCCACACAAGCATTCGCAATAACTTGATTAACAGTAACAACAAATTCAACTTCTCCAATTTCATTAGAAAATCACCATCAATGACCAGATTACCAAATTCCCTTTGCACCTGTCGTTCAACTTCCCTGATATAGATGTACACGTGATCAAGAAGCGCGGTGACGTAATCGATGAATCAACTCTTTAGATTTCACGTAACACCAGTCGTTTTACAAATGTATGCGGTGACATCACACTGAGCCAGGTAAAGATTTCCATTAAATAACGTTAGAAGAAAATGTAACTGACTAAAAGTTCAAGCCCTGTATCGAAAACCACGCGTCCTGACAGCATAAGATGATGAAATAATGTGAGCATCTTTTGCAATTTTACAACGAATTCTACAATGCATGATCGAAGGAAGAATAAAAGTATTCAATCGAGAATGTAATTTAAATTTCTAAATTAGAGTGTATTAATTGTAAGGTGATCAAGGATTTGTAAATTTGGAGGAAATGAAACGAGTAGTTCTTAACATAACCTAAATTAAAAGTACTGACCAATACCATAAAACAAACACTATAAACTACTTTATCGTAGTTTCGAAAAACGGAGTTGCGAACGTAATCGTCTCATCAACTATAGACATGAACTTGTATTTCTAAACGGAAGGTGTTGGCGTAAACTGTTTGTGGAAGTACAGCCTATCGTGTTGCTGGAAACACCCGAGTGCATACGAGGATGCTTATTTTTCTGCCACTGCACGTCATTTTATGGTAGGTACTAAACTAAAGAAAGAAAGAAAGAAAGAAAGAAATGTATTTTGGTTTCAGCAGGATGTCAATCAGACAAAGACGATGTCATAAAATTGTCAACTGCGTGGAAACATTTTTCTCTTGTGATGGGGTAAAACATGCAATTAAAGTATAAAAAGGAATATAAAATGTTTAAATATAAAGTGATGGTACTGGAAAGAGGAAACTGCTAACGCTAATGCATTTTAGGGGACATGCTAAAGTAGACTGCTGTTTTACCGATTTTATGACCCTTTATGCATAAAATTTACAAAAGACACCGCTTCGCTACCCCATGTCACAGTTCCTCCATCACAGAGTGCCCACGTTATGTGATTCTCAAGGCTTGCTGCCCCGTCGGACCCTTATGCTGTGCGTGTATTTGGGCAGGTGACTGCCGTTGACGGAACACTGCACCTGTATCTCACGATGAGCAAGCTGGAAAAAGGTTTTGAAAAAAAGACAAGTCTAGGATAGCTGTCATGCCCTGTCGAGATCAAATGCCGTCTCATTCTGGCCTTGTCCCCTGTTGCTTCGGTGTCCACCATCACAGACCAGTGACACAGAGTAATAGTGATTTATAGTAAGCAATACAAGATACGGCTGTAGCCTTCAGTCCACGTATCTTTAACTGGGCTGGTAATATACTTGTATAGGTTTCCCGTCTGTCGGCGTGTTTCGCTATCTCTTTGACACGACCGTTATTGTTTTACCAGTCGCTTTGATCGTCCATGCATACCTCACTGAATGACGTTTTTACAGCGCAAGGGTATCGTATTTGACCGCTAAAACTTGTTAATAGCAAATTCTGTACGCTTAACGGACAGCCCTATCAAAAATTTAGCAGTTCTGTGTCAAACACAGGTGCACTATTAACTCTCCCATCTATTTGTCTCGGGTACACAAAACGAGCTCACAATAGGAGCAAGGTGTGCGGTTTGCTCACTGCCCTCTAATATAATGCGTTACAGCTCCCTGCCAGTTTCAAATGTTTGGCCAAGTCGTGAACTTTGTGCAGATAGCGACACTTGCCATCCTCGAAGGTTCAAACCACAGCAAGTAATTCGAACTCAAAATGACAAGTGTCTGCAGCGCGTACGGTTTCTGTGTACTAAAGTCACGTGGGTGCGCATACCGACCCTCATTTCGACAGAAGACGTGGCAATAAGCAAAGAGCCAGTGCTGTATTTCGCTTAGATTTGAGAAGACATCAGCTTTTATGGCTTTGTGCATTTGGACATCCCCATCTCAAAAAAAAACAAACAAACAAACAAACCAAAAAACCAAAAAAAAAACCAACCAAACAAAAAAAAAGTACCTAAAATAATAATAATATATACTAAAAATGATCATTGGCGAACAAGGTTCTCAAATGCTCTCAAGACGTATCACATCAGTGCATCATTTTGGAGGGTCTATGAGTGCATAAGCTTACAGTACCATAATTTAGCCTAATGGTTTCCATTTTGAACAACGCCGTCTAGTGGTGGAGCGGGTTCCGAGGGTCCCTCTTCTGTTCGCAGGTGTCTCACCGATAATTGAACTCAACTTACCTCTTGATCGGCTGTACGTTAAAAATAAAAGTCGGCGTTGAGGTCGATAAAAGACAGTCTTCTCAGTGCACCAGTGATAATTTCCTGCGCACTGCACTTCAATCCCCGAGCTTTTAATGATACCATATCGAACATTATAGGTTTTTTCGAACGAAAATGTCTTTCAAATTTCGGAGTTGTATTCAGTATTCACAGAGATACGCAACAAACCAATGTTTGCCTCCTCTCTTGTGATGGGGAGCGGAAAAGCAAAAACCAAAGTGGGTAAAAGATGAGCTAGCATCTTCCCCATATCATATTTCCCTTCATGTTAATCAGTATCACAAGCACGTTTTTTTTTCTCTGAAAATGTGTGCGCTCTCTCTATAAAAGTGAATCGAACAGGCTATTCGCCTCGCGAATTATGATTTTTAGTTGGCATTCGCCTCGCTGCGGGATAAAATATCCTCGGAAAAGTGAATAGCCTATAACTGTACAGTAGATGACACAAAGAACAACCAACTCGCAGTGCGGGATGTATTCCCACTTGGACGAACGCGGCTCAGAAAATGAACGGTTGTGGAACACTTTGATATAGGGTTTCGCACAAGACGTGTGGATTTTAGGGCCATGTTTACACTAGCCGAATAAGCGGCAACCGCAAACGCCCGCCTGTTAATCAGCGCTAATACGATGCGAGAGGCAGATAGCACCCGGCAGGCCGGTCCCTTTACAAGCATCAAGCGGGCTGGCGACGAGGTCTGCAACGGCGGGGTGCCCAATAAAGCTCTTGAGCAGCGACAGACATGAGATACCGCTCACCAATTACCGCCAGTAAATTAGAGGCAGCAATTTGCATGCCCCAAAAACTACCAGCGATGGCCGTGCGGTGATGAGGGGATCTGTCGACTGACAAATTTAGTAAAATCGGACAATAATAGTGTTCCTGTCGTCAAATAAGTAGATGGCGTAAATTGACTTCTTTTCATAATAAGGACAATTCCGACAAAAAATATGTGATGAAAGACACGCAGCCCAACCGTCTAATTAAATACCTGTTCCGCACTTGTCCGAATGTTCGGAGAGCCTATCAACTATAGACGTTGGGTAATGAGATAGACATTGTTTATATTTTAGGAAAATGTTTACACTGTGGAACCATAAAGGTACCGCAACATGCTACACGGCTAGCGCTGAAACCAAGGCCAAAAGATAAGTTTACATATGCTCGCAAATTCGTCCATCGACAACCGGGCTCGTACACTCGAGACCCGATAACTATGAATGAAACGGGGTCGAGTCCCATCTTTTCATGACCATATATAAAATAGCGGCCCGAGGAAAAATACAGCGGAACCGTTTGGTTGCATTCTCTGTCCACGATGACGCCAAAAATCATACTACTGAGTAGTGGGGACCTTTCCCGGGTTTCGCTGAAATTCTTTTCTGTTCTTTCTGCACCCACTGCAGGTTGAATGTCGACGGTAAAGGGCCTTGGCTCCATGTTGCCTTTGAGTGTTGTTGTTGCGATCAAATCGAGAGCGGGCATGTGAAAAACTACAAAGTGTGCCGGCATGGTTCTAGTGATTAGGAATCGTCCAATAGGAATTCAGTAATTAGTGACAAGTTTGTACACTGTTGACGTATGGTTATTTCGAAAGCTAAGCACCGCCCATCAGCCGTGCGTACTCGGTCTTTAGTGTATTGTACAACATAAAGCGTACACATTCATAGCAAAGATACACAACCGTAAGCAGCACACTGCAAGCAGAGTCGATTGTATGCCTTATTCATGCTAAACCTCAATACGGAGTCGAGCGTGTACAACAGCTGATAGCAGCAGAATGGGTTATGATTTAGATCGCTTCGTGGATCCCATTGAAGACGACCTAAAATGCGGCGTTTGCCTTGGAGTTCTGGAAGAACCTTTGGCCACTCCATGTGGACACGTCTTTTGCTCGTCGTGTGTTTTACCCTGGGTAATACAGAATGGGAACTGCCCACTGAAATGCGATCGCTTCTCACCCAAGGAACTGAATAGTGTCTTACCTCTGAGGAACATTATACAAAAACTGGAAATACGCTGTGAGTACCATCACAGAGGATGCAACGAATTGGTGAAAATTCAAAATCTCTCACAACACGCAGAGGACTGTGATTATCTACCTGTTCAATGCTCGAACAAGGGGTGCAGGGAAGTACTTGATATTAAAGATCAGTTGCAGCATGAGAGACAGACATGCGAATACAGACCTGTGGGTCAATGTAGAAGCGGTTGTGGATTAACACTTTTGTGCCGAGACTTGGAAGGACACGAGTGCCTGAAGGCGCTTCAATCACACGTCGCGTCGCAACAGGTCAAAGTTGGCAGCTTGGAGCGCGACTTGAAGAAAATCGCTGTGAGATACAGCAAGCGGGAGAAATCGCTGCTCACGCAAATGGCTACACTGCAGAATGAGATCCAAATGCAAGCGCTAAGGTACCAGAAGAAGCTGAATGAATACAAATCACAGATTCAGTACTTGAGCAAAAGGGCAAGTTGTGCAGACAAGGTAGGTTATTTGCGAAGACAAATAAACAACACGTTAGGTTGTAGACGTCGGCCTAATAAAAGTGCTATAAAGATAATAATACATGTTAACAGTCTTCGGGAAGAAAAAAAAACGTGCGCCTTGGGGCAATATTTGTATGTATGGACGATGTCAGGGTAAACGTACTCTTTATTAGTGTTTACACCGTAAGTGGTGACTTGAGTCAGTTCCGACTTCCTGGAGACAATATCGAGGCTTTGCGATAATGTGTGTGCACGTGTGTAAATGCGAAGCTGATAAAAGATAAATAAACAGTAGATTTGATATCGAGAGGTAGAGAGCCCGGCGTTTTACTATTGTGATATTTACTGTGAGTCGTATAAATTCATTTACTGGGTGATTTACAGTGTCACCCATTTCTCCTTGAGAGAGAGGACAAAAATGCACACAAAACAGTGACCGGTGGCAAGTAATGATTCATTCATGCGTAAAGAAGAGAAAAAGTGTTTTCTCATAGTTATTCATGATGAATTGTACCTTACCCCCCGACAAATTACGGTGGAAAGGCATTCTTCATGCAATGTGGGCCGCGTGGATGGAGATAACAACGTCACTAAAGTCGGTCGGTCGAATGCATGTCTCTTCTGCGTGAGTGAATTTGCCCCGTAGCGGTCGCAAGAAACAATGTAAACTAAAACAGAAGTAAAACAACAAAAACAAAAATAAGAATGTTGTTGGTAGTGACACCGCGTCTAGTGTTGCCTGTTGTCATGTTTTTCTTCCTGTTATCCTCTCTAACATAGCAGCCTTGCGAAGAGACTCGATTGACTGTGATATTACAGAGGGAGAATGGCACTCTTGGCTTCAACATAATGGGTGGCACTAGGGTAAGTGTTAACATAACATTTGAAGGGATTCCCTTCGCCTTCTGCCTCAGTCTTTGAGCCAAGCATTGTTTACTTCTCTTGTCTCAGTGCAAATATAACTTCTTGTTTATTTGATCTTGGGCTATACTAATGAAATTTCCATTATCAAACACCGATCGTAAAGGCCCAATGAAAGTGTTAATTGGACTTCTATTCATATAGATTATCGCCAAATTTACCCCCTGCTCCCCTCTTTCCATGATACAGGGGTCTCGGACAACCACACCCCCTTTAGAGGAGTATCCTTACATATCCATAGCTCTCCCGCCAACATTTCGGGGAGAGTGAGTTTAAAAATCCAGCTGATAGCCTTGCTCCCTGTTACAGCCTTTATTTAGCAGTATTGTTGGTGTAGGTGCTTTGATGTCTTTGTCCCCTATGAATGCAGCAGTAATGAATGAAAAGCGGCATTGTTCATTTTTGTACAAAGCTTAACTTCCACCCATCTACCACTACCCCGCATGTCCATGATGTCGCCCTCCTTACCCTTTTTTTACTGCACTGTAATTAGTGTAAAGCGGAAAGAGAAAAAGGGGGCATGATAACCCCTCAATAAACCAGCTTTGTCTTGTTTTCTAGTGAGGTAATTTCTTTTAGTGAGCATGACCTGATGTCTGAGAGAAGACTTGTTCTCGTACACATCCTGGTGCAGTGAGCTGTCTTTACTGTGTTGTCCTGCAGCCAGCCTGGCTGACTGTCTTTGCTATGACTATCATGATCATACACTACAGACAGAAATATCATCTTTTTTTTATTGGCAGATTGATGGAGGACTACCAGAAGGTATTGTAGTGTCCAGAGTCACAGAAAACGGGCCAGCTGATACTGGAAATCTGAAAATAAATGATAGGATTATTCAGGTATAGACTTTTCACCCCATAATCATTATTATATATTATGATTTACATTGAGGCATATTCCCAATCATTTTTCACTGATTCATTCAATTCTAACGTATTTCAATTTCAGGTTGCTGGAGAAATATGATGATTAAATTTTTCTCTTGCATTATTCATAAGTTAGATTGATAGAGATATCATATAAGTCCTTGTTAAAGATGTTTCTGTTCTTCTGCAGTGATTTTCTTTGTAGTGTGGGATTGCTAAAATAGCCGGTTTTTCTATGTTTATGAAACTGAATTCAGTGTGAAGGAATTACATGAACTGGTGGGAACTCCCTTTTGCTGAGAATTCTTTCATTCTGTGTTGAATGTTACAACATATTGAGACAGCCTTCGCCTGCATAGGACTTCTGTGTTTATTGTGATGCAAGGATAACTGGCCCAAATGAAAGAGGACTTTGCATTGAGAAACTGTTCTTTGAGATCTAGTCAGGATTTGTCGTGCCTGTGTGACCCTGGGTCTTTGTGGAGCCTCCTCTTGTTTTTCCCTTTTCACGTCATGACATCAGATTATTTATTTAAACACCTTGGAAGCTAGTTATTGACAAACACTGAACACTTGATGTTAGTGAGCTGAGGGCTGGGTCAAAGGCCCCTCTTCAGATCTGTAAGCTGAGTGGCTTGGTTTCTTTCCACCATCTTTTGTAGCAGTTCATTACACGTTTTCATGAGGCATAACCAGTTAAATAGCGGCAGGTTCCAGATCCAACAATACTACCCCTGTGTGTAGATTCAGTTGAATTCGCCTGGCCACATCCAAAGCTGAATCATGAGATGAGAGGAATTAGCAGCACATTCACCTGGTGTGCGGTGCCCATTGCAATCACATCTGGCCAATAAAACTCAAATTGTTTCCTATTTTATTCACAGTGTTGGCTCACTGACAGCGTTGTATCCGCTAGCCATCTGTTTCTCCCTTTGTTTCATGGTGGGTTTAAATGTTCCAAAACATGTTTTTCATTGAAGAAAATTTTGTTTTTGACGCAAAAAAAGACCCGCAAATATGTGAACTCTACCAGATTTTGTAATTGAATATTTGTGTTTCTGGAAATCAACATCGGAAGCTATGGAGCAGATTGGGTTGGGTTTCAGGCGTAATACTATAGGAGATGCTTGTTAGTGCAACACACCACTGAGAGCTTTTTGGCCATCAAGCCCACCTTATAAGAATACGGTTGAGGACTTCCAAATGTGCCTTCCTTACAATGAGGCACCCTGCCAAATGTCCTCTAAGCAATGTGTGGCCGGAAAGGCAGTCTCAAATTTGTACTTATTTTTCAGCTGCTGTTGTGGTATTGAAAATTATTGTGAGAGGAAATCTACAATGCTTGGAATTTAAGTTTCTTGTGTTCCTGAACAAAATACTGTTTTTGGCTGATAGTATTTTGTTAAATAGAGATGTTTTCTTCCATTAAACAACACTTCCTGTTCAAATTGGTAAAAAGAAAAAAATGGGACAAATGTTCCGCATAATTGAGAAAATATTTAGTGGACAAGTAAAAAATACCAACTTGAACATATGAAGTAAACAGGGAGCTTAAGTTGCAGCTGTGAAATTTGACAAACACTCGTTTATTTTTTCAAGTGTGACTAGTAAGTGTATTTGATGAACTTGTTTAACTCCCTCAAAAAATGTTTACAAGTGAGATGATAACTGAATAGGATCCATAAAAGGAAAGTTCTTGGCTGAACTAACTTGGGAGCAATGGTCATTGGAAGACAAAGAATAAAAACAGGCAAGGTCAGAATATTGGAGGCTGGTGAAGAATGGCAAGAAAGCTGTGGAGGCAACACAGTATGTTGTTCGTAAGCGATCGTCAGTGTATTTTGTATGGCTTGAGGCCACAAAGGCAGACTGACTCATTAATTTGAAGTTAATGATATAGACTGTATGCTAGAGAAAGCAGATATTCCAGTATTGGTCTAATTACTAGGTTAGTTCGATGCCTTTGTGTCTGGTCCTGCTGCACTGGCCCACTGTGCTGTTTCCTTTCTCTTTTTAGGATTTCAGAGTAGCCGGTGCTCTTTGACTTTCACTGATTTGTGGTTTGTGGGCATTTCACGTATATAACTCAATCTCTGCTAAGATTGGGAGGAAACGACAGAGAGGGGGAGTGAAACACATCTCGGAAATGCAAGTGTTCTGTCATGCAAATGAGTTGAATGATAGGGTATGTTAATGATTTAGCTGTAACATCCCGTGGAGACTGCATCAATATTCTTCTGTTATCGTACCCTAGGAGGGACACACTGCCAAAATAGTGCCGTCAGTGGAATCAGGCTTTGATCTTTACCGCTTGATCAAGTCCAACAAAACACTGCATGTACTCTTGTTGACTTCCATTCACCCGCACACAATATACTCCGTGTCTAGTTATTGTTTTTGTGGCATGGGGAAGCTGCTTTGTATCTGTATGAATGGTGAGTTAGAGCAAAGAGAACACAAAGTGGAAAGGCAACTTTTCTGGAAGAGCTGCATGGTGAAAATGTATCAAGCAATTTGGTGTTTCACACTGATTGCAATAGTGTTCCAGAGAGGCTCTATCCTTTGAGTACAAGGATGCAGTGGTTTTACTCTGTGTTATTGTTTGAGGTGATAACGCCACTGTAGTTGTAATTCCAGATCAATATTTCTCAGACACGTACACTTTGTAAGTCTGTGCACTCATGCAGCAATAACTTCCAACAATCAATCGCTGCATTGCTCTAAAATGGTTCCGTTTGTTGGTTACGATGTCCGGCGACTGCCACAACTATTCACTGCCTGTGCCCCTGCAGACAAGGTGAACCAGAATTTATGACAGATGAGAGTGTTCGTCTCTCACAGCCAGCATTTTGTCTGTAGTTCAAAGGTCTATTGAGAGCCATTTACCACTGACGGAAGAAGGCAGCCTCCAAAGGGTGAATACTCAGGGAATGAAATTTATGTAATTGATAGAAAAGAGGATATATTGTCTAAACTCAGTCTCAGCTGCATGTACTGTGAATAGAACTGCTGTGAGGACAACCAACTGATAGAAAATCATAGAAAATTTTGCCCTCGGGGCTGTGCTGTATCTAGTAGGCAGTCTACGTACCCATTAAGGGAAGAATATTTGTATGTGCGGTATCAAATTCTCCTGAATGCGAAAAGAATATTGTTATTTTACAAAAAGATAGAAGTTCCCATTACTTCTCAAGAGGGAATTAGCTTGAATTGTCTGTAGATGGAACTAAAATGAGAGAAAATTATTCGTTAAAGTGTAACAGGAGCTGTGTAAATGCTGAGTGCAGGTAAAAGTACGATGGGCAGGCACAGTCTGGGGTTTTGTTCAATGGCTTTTATACATGCTAACCCCAGTGGGTTACAGTTGTGAAAAACTGACTGAGCTGAATCTAGCTTTGGGAATTGCTGTACCCAAGTCATAATTGAATTGGTCTTATCAGGGAAGCTGCAGACAAAAAGGAAAAAAAATAAGAAAAGAAAGAAAGAGAAAGATTGTTTGAACAAAAGGTGAAGTTGGTGTAAGCTTCTATTTCTGTTAAAAAAATCTGGTCTATTGGGGTGGGAAAATTCAAAAGATAAGGCCTACAATTTTGTGCATAAGTCAGGTCATACATAGGATAAAAAGATTCATCAAATTCCTCTCATTTAGATTCCAGAGATGGCAGAAATTCTAACCCAGTTATAGGAGATTAGGCCAGTGTAACTGCATTTGTGTGAATGTTATGTTTGTAAAGACAGTCCACAGACAATCAATAGCCAAAAGTATGTTTCCCTGCATTGTATCATACATTGTGAGGGATCTTGACTGTTGCTCAAACAGAAGCACTTTCCCATTAGACAATATTTATTTATGGTGTTGGATTCTCAGAGGTTTTGGGCATGGGCTGAGAAAGGAATTCTCTTGAAATCAGAGATAATGAGAGACTGACAGACCCAGAGCAGTGTGCAGAATACCCTTTAATTGATTATGTGGTAATTAAGACTAATTAATCGGTTGAATTCACCCTGGAACATGAGTGTGTAACAAAACAGCAAACTCCCAATAGAGGGCAGCCAATGAACCTCCTCATGGTGTTTTGGGGGGCAGAGAGTTTTTTTTTGGATCAAATAAGTGGACATGGTGTGACATCAGTCAACAAAGGAGACAGACTCTCTATAATTCTGGCATGGCTGATGACAATACATTGGGTGACAGAGGACTGCAGTAATGAGTACTTATTTCAAGTAATTCATCCTCCATTTGGTAATGCTCAAGCCTCCAGGGAGTATGGCATTCTAGAATTACAGTTGTAGTCTGCGCCCAATAAGGGGCATAGAGAAGTCTGGACTCACACTAGTGCTGGCTGACTCGTTACATTCAAGGAAGATCTTGATACATAAAGCCCCTTTGCCTTACAAAACCAACTTAAGAGTGTTGTATTTTACTAGCCCTACTGAGTTTGTGCATTAGCACAATTAAGGCTGCCATTGATGCATTGTGCAGTGCGTTAGCCTGGCTGAGTAAAGATAATACACTAGTCCCTTCTTAAATACCGAGGGCTTGAGAGCAATTTGGCTTTACTTGCAGTATTTAGAATGAGCCAAGGTTTGTCGCCCAGGTTGTACATCAGCTGTAACAGATGCTGAGACAAAAGAAATCAGTTTTGATCAGGAGCTGTAATTTGTTAACATGCTGATGAAGAGACTGGTAGAAGTAGGATGCTGGTGATGAATTACCAGTGCCTCAGGCCAGAGTCAACGGTTTCATTTCATGCTGTCTTCTGCACATAATACTGTCATTAATGTATAGATGCCTGAAACATTTCCCCTCAAACTAGGGGCCTTTGAATAACCAGAAATTGCATTGGCAGCAGCTATGTTTTTGCTGTTTATATGCATCTGTCATGGTTGCAAGACTGGAAATCAAGAAAGGTCAGCTATGACAACCTTGTGTTAGGAGTGTGGACATGTTTTGCACAGATTGTAGATCTTCCATGTTTTCTGAGGGTTGAGTTTTTCATCTGTTTTGTGTTTTCATTTTGGAAAGTGTAGAGGGTTGATTTTGCAAATGTGAGTTCCATTGTTTGCAGTCCAGTTCTCATCATAATGACCAGTTTACTCAGCTTGTTCTGCCAGGAATCAATCATGATGCTCTTGAGAATCTTTGTCCGGGCAAAATCCTGCAATCAAGAAAGTGATACGCTTCTCTTCCAGTCAACATATGGACGAAATATGTGGAAAGGTTTCGTACACATCTTTTTATTGCTGAAGATGGTTGATAATTTTGCCGCAGGGCTGTGATAATGATTTGATTCTATTGTCTGCATTCTGATTGAGTCAGGGGATTTTGGATAACAAGATGAAAACCACCCAAGCCTTTACTATCATTAGTGATTAATGGATTCAAAGTTATCTCACACAGTAGCTTCCAACTTTTGTTAATTCAGTTTTTAGATCCATAAATGGCAAGGTCAAAGGTCATTGTTCTCTCTATCTCTTTCACTTTCATCTTTTGGAAATTAGTTGTTTGAAAGTATGACACATATTCCATAACTAATTTTGACCCACTTCTTGATGTCAATGTCAATCATCGATGTTTTATTAGCCTTGTCTTGCATTGGTTTGTCATTAAATTTTCGTATTTTTGTCACACTTATAAAAACATTTGACCATTTCATGGAAACATTTCAACATATTTCCACATTTCAAAATTAGGTGTTTTGATCTTCCAGAAAAGAGGAGATAGGGCAGAGAAAAGATGTGTTTTGTATTAGTGTTGATGAACAACTAGATTTGCAGACTTAAAGATTTCTGGTTTACTAAACTCGTTGATTGACAGAAAAATCTGTAGCTGATAGGGGAGATAGTGTTAAAGGTCTGCCTGTGTATGGCAGTAGGCAGTGAACAGTAGCATGCTCATGCATAGTTGGCAAATTTACACATCTTTTCTGTTTTTTTCCTGTTTTTTAACCCTAACCTCAACTCGCAGGCAGCCAAGGATGAAATGGTACCTTTGAGTTTGTGATAGATTGTTTAAGGTGGGGATCTACCTCAGACAGGGTTAATAAATATGTCACATTACTGTGAAGAAATGTGGCCTGATTGCTGTCGGTGAAGGCCGTTGTTAAGCGCTGACCACTGAATGGCATCTTGAGATCACAATCAGGACAGAACTTAACTGTGGTTGTACTCAAATGGACCATGAACTTGTAGATTTTGTTGTTGTTGAGTGAGCAGTCCTGACTGACAAAACCAACGGTGAAGTCTCGGTAGTCCTTGTTTTAACCAGCCAGTTTATTGTTCCCAAGTTTTGCCTTTTGAACGACAAAGTGAAGAGTACGGTTCAGGTACACTCAAAGACTGAAAATTTCTCTCTGTGTCTGAAACTTTTGATGAAAGCCATGAAAAGGTAAACATCATCTATGAAAATTCTTCATAACAAAGTAGAGGTATTTCGCTGTAGGCTAAAAACATTACCAGGCAAAAAAAAATGTGCAGACTGTATGTCTGCATCTAGTGTTCCAGTAGTCAGTCTTGTTGATGGGTCAGTAGCTTCACTAAGAATATGCAAATATTGCGACAGCGAGTGTCTTTTTGACTCTAAAAGTACCAACACATGATTTGGCAGTCTGTTTTCGTAATGAGTGAAGCAACCCAGCTATCTCCTGGTGCTTGCCGTTAAACTGTGCGTATGATATGGCAGGCAGCATCACCTGCTATGTTTTGTGTGGCAGGTATGATTGAAGATGTTGCATTGTAACGCTGTACGATCTAACACCCTAGCAACTTCTACTTCACCTGTATCAAACATTTACTGGGAGTCAAGATTGTGTCAGAATCCTGATCTATGTGTATGTATTCTCTTCAGAGCCTGTTGTGTTATTGTTTCAGAAAAAATGACTGGTGGGGAGGGAGGGAGGGAGGGAGGGAGGGGGACAACTTGATTGGGTTCAATGAGCAGGAAATCAATGCAGCCAGTCTTCTGACCCAGGTCACAGCTTCTTATCCTCTTATCTTTTTATGTTCCCCTAAAACAGTACTGTACATGCAAGAAAGGAACCTCATAAAAATCTGACATCCCTGTCCATCGAGGGACTTGACTGTATTGCCAGCCATGGCCCACAGCAAGGATTAATGCTTCCTTACACCAAACAGATTGTGTATAAAGAATTAAGTGTTCAAAATGGTGCTCCGTCCCCGGGGGAAGGGAATAGCTCACTTGTTTTCAAAAACTGATAAATAGAAAAGTTGTTGGGGCTTTTGAGTTGGCTGGGCGATTTTTGAGATGTATTAGTAATACAATAAACAGAGCATGTGTGTGGCAGAGTGTGCCCTAACAAATGCAACAGTAAATAAAACAAAGGGGAGCTTTGGCGTTGCCGTGATGCTGTGGAGGTGGGTTACGGTTATAGGGCATTCAATGGGTGGTCATATCTCTTGGCATGTCTTGGCCATACCATACATCTGTTCTACTGATACAGTGTATATAGTTCATAGCTGGCAGTTGCCACAGTGCCGGTCTCCACACACAAATTTCAGAGTGAAGTTTGTGCTGACTGGAGTTGACACTGTGGAATGGTATTTTGTGAATGAATTATCAGCAAATTATTGGCAAATGCTTCCATCAGGCGCATGTACATTTTGAGTCAACTTTTCTGACAAGTTGTTGGAGCTGACTATCATTATCAATTACACTAAAGGCAGGTATTGATGACAGTCATTATTCCCTACCACTCCACAACATTACATAGCATGTCAGAGTGATGGGTCTACATTAACAGCACAGCTATGCAAAATATTTACCTTACATGCTAGTTGATCTTTATATGCTTTCTTAGTACTAGAGAAGGATTTCTGAGATATCTAAGTTGCTATCTTGATGTACTTGATTGGCTTTACTGTCGCATAGCTGGGACCAAGTTGCATTTGTGCAGAAAGCCTGGCTAATAATAAGGTTCCTCCTAGCTCAGACATGTTTTATTAGTTTTCATGTTTTATGAGTTTTAAAGGAAGATGCAGTCTCACACCACGTACTTGTAAAATGACTACTTGTGACTGTGTGACACAGGAAACCCAAAGTCCCACATTGTTCTATTGTTTCAGTATCTGATCTAGGGCAATGAAGCATTTGTACTGCAATGACGTTGATCTGGATTATTTGCTGTCAAAGCTGTCAGAAATCTCAGCAGTGGGGAAACTTTGTAAATCGGTGCAGTGTCTCATGGGAAAAATTTAAAGTACAACAGAGTAGATTAATAGATAATCATGCAATCATTAATTGTCATGGGAGACTTGTTTCTGAATTATGAATATTTGATTAGGGATCCTATCTGTCAGCAGTTAGTATGTAATTATTATTCTGTCTAGTGGGTCAGAATAAAAGATCTTTGTGACATTGTGATAACCAGTAGTAATTTGTAATTATTATTGACCAGTCTTTTGTATTTTGTATTTTGTTGAAGTGTATGGATGATCAGTGATGTTCCTTGCCTCAGTGGCTGTAGTTTTTTTTTATTGTTTACTGACGCAAATTTTTTTTAATTTTAGCATTAATTTCAAATGTTCGAATCATTGTTGTAAAATTTGATTGCAAAACAACATAAAATGTTTATGCTGTTGATTTTCAATTCTTTAAAGATTCTGAACATTTTTATTTTAAATCACAGTGAGTTTACTGCCCTTGAAAAATGTCTATATGCCAATGTCTTATTTTTATCATTAATTTCATCTCGGCTTGACAAATCTATGTTTTCATCCAGTTTAACGTAGGTATCAGTAATTGACGAGGTAATCAATGATTTTCCATTTACTGATTTTATTCTCTTAAATTACAAGAATGAGACAGGAAAAGATGAAATGACAGGAGTTTGTAATGTTCAACAGAACATGTAACTGTTGTGGGATCCATTCAATTTGTTGTAATGCATACCATCGAAAATTATAGACAAAGGTCAAACCACAGAATTAAGGCAGAAAGGAACGCTGAAAACATAAATGCTTTTATGAGCATGTTAAATTCCTCAATTTATATAAATAGGACATAGCAAGTGTATTGAAGTTGAAAATACTCGTTGATTGAGGATACATATCCTACCAGCAAGAGTTCATTCAAATAAACTCGTGAGAAGTGGCGAATCATATGCCAGGGCCTACCAACTGAGATATTTCTCATATGTTGTACTCCCCGCAGCATTTCATAATCACACTCATTCAGATAAAACTTGATGCAGTTGTTTTGAGATCACATTCCGTAATGGCTTTGCAGAGGAACATGAAAAAAAGGTTGATGCTTGTCATCTGTGGATGTAGTGTGGTAGTATGGTCAGAGAGAACCAGTGCTGATAATTTGATCAATTTTTTTGTGTTCAAGGCACCCTCAGAATAATATCTCTGTGAAAAATGTTCAGGTGCAGACAGTAAATTGAAAATTCCACTCACAAATATTGAATATTTAGTCCCATAATGTGTTTGATGATTACATATTTGTTGGAGTAATGTACAATACCAATTATAAATTAATTCAATACAAGTAATCAAATTTTGTGCACAAAAGGCTTAGAGGGAAGGCTGCATCGCTAAATGACAGTTTTCATCTAGGGCCCAGGCAGAAATTAAAGAGGAGAGAATGTTGAATGGGAATGAAATCAAGGCTTGCTCTTGGCAGGGTTTTGACACGTTTTCTCATGTATCAATTTCACCACATGTCTCCTCGAACTATGGCTGGCTGGTCGGTAGCTTGGAGTTTTAGTGAAAGCTCTGCTGATGAAGTGTACTTTCTGGTTCATGCAAATTTGAATAGATGCCGATTCTGGAGTTCCGGGCAATATATCTGTAAAAATTTGATTCAGTTATAGGAAGCATAAACAAACAATTGTAGAAATGATATTTCACTGGATTTAAGCACCTTTAATTCTTAGAGGGAAAATTTTTTTTTCTGTGTCATTAAACTCCATGTAGTTGGTGTACAATTCCATGAAACATTCTTTTGTCAAATTTAATGGTAACTTTGATTATTTAAAAGATTATATGCCTTTTGCCGAGTTGATGACAAAGTGAACAATAATCCATTGATGGAAAATGGAAAGGAAATGCTCTGATGGGTAAAGTGTGCTGCTCCATTCATTTGTTTGCCATATGTCCAATATTCTGAAAGGTTCTTGATACAAGAGCTAGCATATTAGCCATCAACTGATTTATATTGAAAATGTTCATACATTTCACCCATGCCAGTTTGAGAGACAAAAAAGCAATCAATACTCCCAGTATACATTGAGGGAGAGTCAATGGACTGCATATAGAGACATGCCGTCTACAGATTGTTCCTGTAGGCTGGGTCAGACAAGTCGTTCACTGAAATTGGCACTAGTCTGGTTTTGCGATAACGTACATGAAAATATAATGGTTACAAATTCATTTGCTTTGTAGAAATCAAGCTTTCAACATGGCACTTCACTTTACAACACTAATGTGATAAGAGAGGCTTCTTTTTTTTTCAACCTCCCGGGGATTCTACTACCACGGCAGTCATCTTTTGGAAACAGTTGCTAGGCAACCTGATGTTGAGATGGAGGGAGGAAGCTGTTAAGGCAGTGATGTCATCCATGCCACCAAGAGTATTACATCACTAGAGTTAGCGCTGTTGATGTCGTCCTCAGTGCTCTTTCCCAACCGTTTGTTTGCTCACGTCACAATCACAGTCGCTGAAAGGCCCGCCTCAAATAATAATCATGAACACCCAGTGATGACACAGTTATTCCCCTCCTTTCAACAACTCACATTCTCACATCAACAGCGTGGTTATTTCTCCTTTTAGCAGGAAACTTTGCTGATGTTATGCCATGCTAGAAACCTGCTAGGCTGCATCTTGAACATTTTGATTGGCTGATTAACTGAAAATAGGATTATATCCAGATTGGAAGTTTCTGCCCTCCATTGTGTCAAGTCTGGTGACCTTGACATGATGCTTCCCCAAGTCAGTGATATCAAAGTTGGACTATTTTTGGTTGAATTAATGTAATCTATCGATGAAGCTGCAAAACATGTTCTTTAGTCCTCTTAGTGATAGCTACTTGTATATACTGTTGACCTCTTCATGATAGGCTGACAGCTTGCTTCTCATCTAGATTTTTTTTTTGTTTTTTTGCCTGACTGATGTTGCTTCAGCTGAAATGAAGCCATAAAGATGGTCCTGTGGAGGATACTTGGTGAGCTTATTCTCAAAATGTGTGCAGATGAAAATATAAAAACAAAGCCCACAAACGTTTTATTTTTTGTCTAAATACAGCAAAATATAAATTCCGAACAGTGAAAGTGATATAACAATGACAGACAAAATCAAAAATTTGAATGCACATTTTTGAAGAAGTCTCAGAGGTTATCTCACTTTGTGAAAAGATGTTGTTCGTTCATGCATGGTGGAAAATTTGCTTGCCTGGCATGTGACTGCTGACTCTGTTAGGGTTAACCAGAACAGGCAGAAATGAACTCCCTGTTTGATCGTTTCAAAAATATTTTTACTTCAGTTGTTTAGGTTTAAAGGTTTTAGATTTTCTTCTGCCCTCCATATGTGTGGTGAGACAAGTCGTGATGCTATGTGTGCTCAGTTTTCAAAGCTGTGAGTGAGTCACCGAGCAAATTCTTACCCATGAGAACACATGTCCAACGGCATTTTTAATATTTCATCAAAATGAATTGTCCAACTCCCCATAGAAATGAGTTAGCAATGGTATAACTGTGTTCACAGTGTAAGATTACCCTTCAGAAAATGACCATGCGATTAATACACCCCTGTCTGTGTAATCAGACTGGTCTTGTAGAAGATTACAAAATGTAATGTAATTTTCCCATGTGTTTCGGTATTGCTTTCCATCCAATCACACGGCGCCTGTACTTCCTCAGATTTTGCCGAAGGATGCTGTGAGAGTATTGCAAAAGCTGATTGGTTCATATACCATTAAATTAGAAACTTTAGACCCATTGATGTTTCTTTGTTTGTTGAAAGATTTTTTTACCTCCGGAGAGTCTGGATGGACGGATTATGAATGTAAGACATCCACTAATAATGTTTTCCACTGGGGTCTTTGAAGTATCGGCCAATTGTTGGGCCAACAGTCATTAAACGGATGCCGACAGAGCACTGAGTGCCGAAATCAGGTCTCTGAAGGTCTCCCCTCTGTGGTGCATACCTGTTGGAGATTATAGTGAAAAGTGGGCACGGCTGAATAGTATCCCTTAGTAATCATGAGTAAGAAGTACAGAGAGCCAGGGGATATTGGCCAGATTTTAATGTATGCACTTGCCAGTGAAAGGGGAGAGAAGTTCTCCACTTTCCAACAGGTTTCTCACTGTTTATATAATGTAGTGTGTTGGTTGTAGATGCCGGCAAGCCTTTGAAGAGGGGCGCTTACAATGGTGAAGAAAAACACACAATGAGGGGACTAGACTATTATGCTTCAATTTAGACAGCCACCAAGTCTATGAATACTGACTCCAACTCCACCACTTCCAACATAATAATATAGGATTAAGTATTAAGTGAAAGAAGTACTATACTTTCTCAGGATTAATACAGACCAATATTCAAATTTATCCTCGGCAGAGTACCTGTCTTCATGATCTTTTCCTTTGAGTAGCCGACATGGTCGGAACTTGGTCTCTGTGATGTCCATCCTAGCAGTGTCTCTGCCTTGCAAGTGTTGTTTGTGTGGGTGCCCTTCTGTTTGTTGTTTACATGGTTCGGTTTACATCATGCAGTCTGATATAAGTGGATCTAGACTGGCCTTGTTCTTTGATCTTACCGGCACCAAATTCAAGAAGTGGGCTATCTAGAAGGAATTAATGACCTTGGCAGTTCATTATTACAGGGCCAGTCAAGTGCAATATCAGTGGTCTGCAGTGGAATGAAGATGTATCTCACACCTGCTGGTTTTCACATCTGGAAAAAATAAAATTTTGAGTAGGTTTTTGTATATTAGGCAGTGTGAATACCTTCTGATGTGACTTCTGACTGCCATTGTCTTATCGTGATGCCGTTAATTTTGCAGTGTGGAGCGCAGTAGCAGGAGTTGTCAAATCACTCCTTGTGAAAGAATAGCAGAAATGGAATTCGGTATTTGACCCACTCAGACATAGTTTACTTTCAGTGAGTTCAATGCTTCAATTCGGCACCAAGAGCAAGACGTTCATCAAGACAAAGACAGGGATTTTGATAACAGATTGCCGACTTTCTACAAGTAAGGGGGAGCTGTATGCTTGAGGAGATCACAGTGAACAATGAAAACAAGCGTTGATTAGGTTTGCCTGGGAGTTCTCCGATGGCATGTCTTTGAAGTCAAAGCTTGAAGAGGATAGCCTTTACCATCTACATCCTGACATCAGATGAAACCGAGAAGTAGCTGACCTCTGTAATCCTACAGAGAAATTAATATACCAAGAAATCAGAGACAAACCATTGTCATGAGGATTCCTTGTGGTCTCTTGCCGCTTTGTTTATTTTCACAATTTGGGAGTTTGCAAGAAAATTCCAGCCACCAATTAAAGGGTTATCAGTGTGTAAGTTGACTCCCAAGTCATAGCAGCTCCTGTTGATATTCACCCCAAACTATTCAAGACATTTCTACCCCACTGAAGAATGCTTTGTACACAGCGGAGAACACTGTAGCAGCTCAGTGAAAAAAGTCTTATATCTACAGTAGTCTAACTTCTAATATTAAGAATTCTAGGCTATAATGACCTTTCATCTGGGAGTCAACAGGTTTTTCACTGTACATCTACTAATTGTATCTCCATTAGGACATGAATGTTTATTTTCATAGCCACTGGTTCATTTGATTTTGTGTATATCACAACATCATCAAACAGGAAATCGGAGAATTTGTGGCTCAGCCTATTTATTTGGTATGGCAGTACATCACATTGAATTCAAATTCAAAGGCCCCTCATAGGGCTAGATGGGTTATTGATTGTTGTTGATGTAGACTGTCCTGATGTGTATGACCCTGTGTGTTTGCATTATTGCTATTATTTGTCAATGGTTCCTGGGGAAAGTTCAACCATGTCAATTAACATTGTAATCATGCAGTTTGACCCGTCACCACTGGACTCTCTTCGAGTCTAGTCGTCTGACCCGTAACAAGCAAAACTGGAACAGAAGGACAGTATTTTCTCTCTGTTGTTAAAAGAATATCAAGACCCACAGAGCAGCAGCAAGCATGATGGACATTGATGAAGAGAGAAGTCTGTCACTTTTTCCCGCTTTAGGTTCAAAACCTTTTTTGTCAAATTTTTTTTGAGAAATTGAGGATGAGTGCAGAGAAGCTGGCTAATAAATGTGTTTTCGTTAGCTGTGATAGAGCTTCCATGAAAGAAAAAGATACTGATATTGTAGTTAGTTAGTTTGTATATGGTTCTGATTGCCGACCTATAAATCATGTATGAGGTTGACTTTCCAGTTCCTTATTGTTTGTAGACTTCCTTTGTACAGGAAACTCTCTGTCTCTTTATTACTACAATGAAAACACTGTGTGAGAGTGATTTTTTCAATATCACAATGATGTGAGAATATCTGTTCAAAATGCACAGGGGACTGTGAACACTAGGAATTCACAGTGTTGGTGAATTTAATCTGTTGTGAAGCCATTAATCTAAATCAAACAAGCTGAAAGTAAAGTAAACTTTAAAATGGCAAAAATTATTCAGTAGGTTGCCTGGATACTGGATGTTAATGATCTTGGTGGCCTTGTCTTTGAAGTTTGAATAACTGACAGAGAGAGCCATTAAAGAATTCAACTTGTAGATTTTTTTTGTGTGCAAATATTACACAGGAACATTCTTAATATCCAGTAGAACTGGAGATTTGATAGGTGCTCAAACTATACCTTTACTCTTATTTTGAAGGTTATGGAAGTTAATGTCTTGAAGTAGAATGGTTAGTGTCTATTTATGTAAGGACATGAATATTTGAGTCACCTATCCTTTTTTGGAAGCAATAAAAATATTTGTATAAATTGCTTGGATTCTATTTGTGCAGAGATATTATTTGATATCCAAAGGGTTTGTTAATTTGATTTCCACAGAGTTTGTGTATACAAATGCCATCATGGGAGCCTTAATGAACTTGGTGTAGCACTGCTAATGGCAGTATTTTTGTTCTGGTATTTCATGTGAAATTATCCCGTGACTTCATAGAATGGCAGCAAGTTTGATTGATGAAAATTTTACTTGGATTGGAAACTGATCCTAATGAACCTGTAAGACGATCTGACAACGAGGCAATCATTTTTCATGTGACGCGGAACTGCGCAGGGCAACGTTAAAATATAACAACGACAGCTACCATCCATCATCACTGACTGAATTGTCACTGTAGCGTCATTTTGTACGTGGGTTTGTTATTTGTTATCCTTGAGCTTCGATTGTTGATGGCTTGATGGCTCCTTTCAGCAAGGACTTTGGAAATACATGTAGCACAGTCAGTCTCCCTTCACACACAATAAAAGAGTGCATTTACACCTGTACAAGTGTGACGTGAAAACCGACAAAGAAAGTGTGATCCTCATCTGCTGACAACAACTTAAAAAGTCCCTGGTACTCTGCAGTGGCACTTCCATCATTTTATTATCATGCATGACTCATTCATTTCTCCGTGCTGGAGAGGTTTCTGTAGTAATATCCCAGTATTCAGCTACATTGTTATGTTCATCGTCTTTCGATTTGCCTGTAAATTTAGTACATTGTCACCAAATTTACGATTCTGTTTACAGAAATAATTTCTGTAGCTCAAGTCTTCATTTCACCAGCATCAGTGAAATCCACCTCAATTTTACATTGATATTTTCTTTAAAATATCAAGTAGACAATGTTGCAATAAAAAAATTTACAGTCTTGAAATCTTGTCAAAAACCAGCAATGAAATATAACCCTGTGATTTACTGGGATTGTTTTTCAAATTACCCTTGCTTGGTATGTGAAATACAGTGCAGTTATACAGATTTTTTTCCACTGGAGAGTTGTAATGTCTGTAACAGCAGTACTCGCCCCATAATGGACATTTTAAACTGCATTAGCCAGAGACTATGCAAACATTTGGTAACATGACAACGTTTGTGAATTTAGCAACTCCTGCAATCATAAACGCCTCTTTTGTTTGCTCTACTGGCTCAAAATTTTTATTGGACACATGGGGAGTGGGGATGAGGATGAAATATTTTTGATGTTGTCAGCTGTTGTTCTGCTGGCTGTTGATATGGCTTGCTGAAAGATGGGAGATAAACACTGTCAATCTGAATAAAAATGAAAGTTTTGAAATCTCATTGATTTCACTGTTTACATTTTGTGATGGGCACATAGACTGGCTGTGTTCTATATCAAATAAATACAGAAGTGGAACTGTTGCTGTGATATCGCTGGAAATGTTCAGAGCATGCCATATGCTGTGACAGGAAGATAGGAGATGAAATATTCCGGACCATTGCTTTCCACATGGTGATAGATTGATTCAGTACTCATGTACTTTCTCTCAACTGTTTAATAGAATGCTGCATTGTGATGAATCCATGCTGTTGGCTGGCTGGAATCAGCCATTGCCAGTGAGTCTTTGCTTGGGTTGGCTGGCATCAGCCATTGCCAGTGAGTCTTTGCTGTTGGCTAGCTGGCATCAGCCATTGCCAGTGAGTCTTTGCTGTTGGCTGGCTGGCTGGCAGCCATTGCCAGTGAGTCTTTGCTGTTGGCTGGCTGGCATCAGCCATTGCCAGTGAGTCTTTGCTGTTGGCTGGCTGGCATCAGCCATTGCCAGTGAGTCTTTGCTGTTTGGTGGCTGGCATAGGATTATAACTAGTTATTAGATGCTGTTGATTGGCAGGCACAAGTTTAGCTGCACTGTTCTGTTGGTTGCGTGGAATAGGCCATTGGGTAGGTGTTTGATGGCTCAAACAGCAGGGATCATCAGTAGAATGGATCATCTACGTATGCTTTGATCCCCATTTCTATACTGATAGATCAAGCTGCTGTGTGGAAAACAATAGGGTTTGGAGGTAGAATATATGGCAAAAGGGTGAATTATAACATGAATGGAAGTGCATGAGTAGACATAGTGCTGTATGCTGCCTTGTGGTGACACTGTTATGCACACTGACAGGTGGGAGGGTGGCACGGACCTCCTGGTGTCTTGCAGCATGTTAATTTTTCTTTTTATTGATTACTAAATTTCATTTAGCCAAGCATAAATAAAATGGGCCTGCTGATGACGAAAGATGCAACATTTTTGATCAAATGAAGTGTTGTATTGCTATGCAGCATAGATTTCCCTTTGAAGAAGTGAGTATTGTATACTTTTAATGGAGAGAGGGCAGCACTTACTGTACAGGAGGGTAAATTATGTGGGAGATGCTTAATCCTTAACACAGGTAACTGTAAATCTCCTTTACAAAGTGTAGGCAAGGTGATTGTACTGTAATTAGCAGCCTAGTGAAGATAGGCAAGGTGGTATGATGCAGACATGTCAAGTATTTTTTTGTTTCTTTTGTGTGTCACAGAGGAAGAAGCAAACGCCAAGCCTGGTTTCGAGACACTCGTGTCTAGACGATAAATTAAACTAGAAATAAAATACGGGAGATTTATTTCTTTATAGCACTCAGACTATACTCCCATATATGCTTCTAGCGTAAAGAATGTGAAATGACAATTCATTCAGGTACTATAAGACTTGAATACAAACATAAGTGTTTTAGAAAAATAAAAAAAATTAGATCCACTGTTTATGTTGAGTGAACTTCAAAGGAGGATTCTTTGGTTAAAAAGTTCTACTACCCAATAGTTATTTGGAAAAACATAAGTGACTTTATTCCTTTGAACTTGGAGTGTCGAGAAATATTTTAAATGGCATTCCAATGAATTGTTAAAATGCCGTATAACCCCTTTGCAAATAGGTTAACATCGCTGTTCCAGCTTTTGAATACACCGAGTGGAATATTTCACAAATGGGATATGTTTGTAGTTTCCCCCAGGACTGTCGGTATTCTCAGTGTAGGCAGTTTATACAGCCAGCTTTCAAGTCTCCCAAGAAATGGGAAACCCAATTACAGCTGATATGTTTCTGCTGTAAATATCATGTCTATCAACTGGACTGCACCTGTACTTTGTTGTTGTATGGATTCTCTTGGAAGCACAGAAAACAGTTTTCTTAAATTCAGGCTTTCCAAGTCAATGTGAAGTCTTGTGTCAGCAAAATCGAAGTGTTTTCCTCGGTGTTTAATGTTGGCTATTTACTGGGTGACATTATTATCCATTTGTCATTGCAGGTGTTTGGATATAGAATGACAGGGGCACATGACATATGCAGGTCTGCCCAATCATGTCTCCTAGTTTGTCTTTATTTAGAGTCCTTCACTGGAGTAGGATCATCAAAATCCCAGTGAATTCTTACAGGTGTTGCACCTTTGACTTCAAAAGCTGATTTTCAATTGTAAATACCAGTCTTTCTGTGAACCTTGTGTGTCTTGCACATTCCATTCTTAATTAGGGGTTGTTGCAGTCTGCAACAGGGTGCCTCTACGCTCTGAACAATTTTCGTGTCTCCGGATTAGCACTCTAATCAGTTGTGTTTTAGTTTTCTCAAAAAGTATTTCAGAATATTGAATATTAACGCTGACATTATCATACCATTTAACATGAAGCATGTAGGAATCTTAGTAGATTGCCAGCAAGAAATCAGAAATTCAGCTAAAATCTATACCAACGCCATTACTTCTAAAAATTGTAGTTCCAAAATAAATTCTTGTCCAATGAAACTGCTTCCCATGAAAATAATCTTTTGTATACAATAGATATTACAAGTGTGTATCTGTTATGGGTAAACACAGAGGAGCCAGATCTCTGATTAGGATGGGGATTCTGTCACCAGACTATCTCTACAGCAATCGTGAGATTTGGATAGCAGAACAAACTGTTCTCTAACTTCATAAAGTGGCAATGACTGCACAGGCAATACTTGGAAAGAATGGACCGGCATAACATTGTTGAAAATGTTGTTTGGTATTTGTGCAAGTGGCTGCTGGCAAGGATAGATAATGGAAATCATGGGAGACGGTATTGCAATCACAATGTCTCAAGGAGCTGAGGAGAAGACATGAAAAGAAATAGTCAAACAGTCATAGACTATCAGCATAGACAGACAGACAATTTACTCCCTCTGTCAACAAATGACCACCATCATTGACTACAGTTGGCATTTCAGTGCCAAAACATTTTGCATACACAATAGCCTCGTAGACTTACTAATTGATTTAGTTTGCATGAAATCTGTGCAGCTGACCATACCCAGGTACATAGATTGGCTTCATCCATTGAACATTGAGCTCTCACTGTCTCAATACTTTTCTAAAGTGATGATTTCATGCGCTGAAAGGAATCAACAGAGATAGCATTTAGAAGTACCACCTCTGTGCAGTGTTAGGGAAAAGTTCCTGAGGTTTTTTGCTTTCGGGTTATTGCGCTGTCTGGAAGAGCTATTCCAAAGTCAGAATGTCAGGTATTTGTAGTGACTTAGTGTGATTCCAACTCCCATTTGTCAACTGTTAAATGAAGCATTTTGTAGAGCTATACAGTGTACCTGTTGTCAGAACAATTACATCGTCAACTTATTTTTCCAAGCATAGTCATTGTTGAGGAAGAAAGTAAACGTGACGATGTATGAGTTGAAAGCCTGTTTCCTACTGTAACAATTTTCATTTATTCCAGTTTTTCACCAAGACTAAGATTAAACAACCAGTATTGAAAAATTACATCACAAGCTTATTTCACGTGAAAGATAATACACACCAAGTGAAATTGATTTCCAATTTTTGGCAGAAAAAAATGTCTTTCTGGTGTAGAAATTCAATTTGTGTCTTGGAGGTATTACTCATATTCAATGACTTGTTGCAGTTAGAGTCTGTAGCAGGCAATGGCAGCAGACTTTTGAATTGCCTTGCCAACAACCAAGTGGGTTTTTAACAGAGTGTAGCTCAGGGCGGTGTATTGATTGCTGTTGTATGGTTGCAGAATTGATCAAAAAAACATGCGCAATTAGCAGCATTGGAGAAAATATTGAGTCGGTGCTTATGAAAGGATCTGACACAGTATAAATATATGAACTATGTGAAATATATTGGGTGTATAATGCTGTCAGTGTCAGGCCACCGTTTTACAGAATTCTGCTCCTGAATATCTCAGAGGTGACTTGTTTAAATCAAAAAGCTCTAAAAGATGCAGGTTGTTCTGTGTTGGGGTAATCCATCACTGTCAGAAGCTGTGTATCTGTCTCTCTAGAAGTGCTATCACTTGCCATGTTCTCAACGATGTGACAAATAGTCGAACATATTGAAGGGGTCACAAGGTCACCAGTAAATCTCCAATACCATTCCTTATTTGCATCTTTGCTGGTTTCCCTGGAGACAGGATAGAAAAAAATTCAAAATGAGTCTGAAGGTTTTTGACAGTGGATTAATAAACTGTAGGACACCATGAGATTTCTGCATCTGCTCTGAAATCTGATGTCAATGGTTTCTTTCAATGAGAGCTCCTGTCATTATGCGTACAGTTACTTTAACTGACCAGTCCGGGCACTCTGTAATAAGAGAGGTGAGAAATTTGCCAGACTGCTAGCATGAAACTAAAACCACTTATGAGAATTTGCTGCCTCAGAAATGTTAACTTCGTGGGGTGTGCGAAATAACACTTTTTGTTATGTCTTCGGAGGAAGACTGCAACTGGTTTAAGAATTGCGGAGGGAAATTTTAGATCAAAAAGAGAGGTAGATGGTGTTCGGAACCACACGTGTACAGTATCTGGTTACGAGGGTGCATGGGCTTGTCCAGATGAAATCATAACACACTGAAGGATCTTTTTGATGGTCAAAGTAAACAATGATGGTGGTGACATACTGGGTCTGGTTTTGCATTCATGCAAGAGTTGCTGTAAATGAATCTTGAAGAATTTGAAATGGCAGGAGCTCTCTGTCTTTAATCTTTTGTCTCCTTTTCAGTTGAAAAAACATACAGAAAAATAAAATATGGATTAATTTTTGCAATCTGCCCCGCAAAACTTGATTTTCACACTTCATTTTGAGTAAAAATAAAAGCCATATCCTGTATGATGTATGCTGCTTAGTGAAAATTACCATCTTGAGGCATTTATTGCAAGTTGTGATATTTTCATCAACACTTGCTACTTTCCAAAACACTGAACCAGTCACACTAGCAGTGTTGAAAGTAACAAGGAAACTCCCTCGGAGAGGTGCAGCTGTGAAACAGCTAATGCATTTTTTTTTACTATTAGTAGGCTGACTTGCTCCATCAGCGTTGCAGAACACTACAACTACTTAGCACCGACAGTAGCTTTCAGCTTGGAGGAAGTCGGTGCACAGGTCTTTGCTATTATGTTTTGGACCATTAAGATCTCGTCAGCAATTCAACATGAATTTGCCATTTCACTCAAACTGACGGCCATTGTTTGGATTGCTTGGTCTCCAATATTGCAGTTGAAGAGAACTTTCTTGCAAACAAGTACAATGAATTTACTTGAAGGGGGTCAAAGTATCTGTTCATTCATTATTTTTGATACATGACTTTTCAGATATACATATAATGAAATCACCTTAAATGGGCACTTTCCCCTCAATACTTAAGATCATAATTGTGTCTGCCAATTGAATTTGTGTGTGGAGGCAAGACAGGGCGAAATATGTCTGAGTTTTGA
This sequence comes from Ptychodera flava, assembly GCF_041260155.1. Taxonomy (NCBI): domain Eukaryota; kingdom Metazoa; phylum Hemichordata; class Enteropneusta; family Ptychoderidae; genus Ptychodera; species Ptychodera flava. The sequence goes on along the minus strand of NC_091933.1, from coordinate 42,840,969 downwards.
GTGTTACAATTTAAATAAACACTACAGATCACTAATTGGACTTGATAAATGGAACGCAGATTTCAATGACACACTTTGAGATCAGCATTGACCTGCACAGTCTGTGCTTAATTTTGTAAAGGGGGGAAAAATCATGTCTGGCAGTGTTATGTGGTTAATTAATAGGTATTGTACATACACTAAATTAAATTAGTGAGGTGCCTTTGATGGTAAATTCACTTTGTGGGAAGTTCATGTGTAAAAGCGATGCAAAAAATACTGACTTTAGGAAGCAAATGGAATATTTAAGCCCTGAGGCCACAGATGAGTTTTTCTGGAATAGGTGGTGCGCCTTGACTTCAGATACTTGGTAAACTAATCAAGCAAATATTGGTTTAAAGCTAGCTGAAAGCACTCCAAACCTAACATTAGTGTAGAATTGGTAGAATAGAACAAAAAAGGACATGCCGCCAAAGGGTTTTGTGATACAGCCAGTGTTTGGCACTTTTCTTTTAAACTCTGGCCATTAGGACAAAGTTTGTGATATTTGGCCACTTCAAAAAAAAAATCAATTTTATCACTCATAGCTGTGCCATAGTCCTGTAGACACGATAAAATTATGTGATCGAATTATGTAAGAAAAATATCTCAGTAACAGTTAGGAGTTGAGTGGTATGCAAGACAGTCATGGCTCCCTGTATAAGTGATTGGAATGTGGTAGCCATGTTTGACAAGGGCTGACATTTCAAAGGTTTGCCGTGGATTTCCAAGTTTATTTTAAGGATTTCCAGAAATTGAACTTTGCTATCCTTAAGATACCTTGAAACACAGTGTACATACATCAAGACATTGTTGGAATGCTCTACACAGTATCTTCATAGCCGCCTCCATTATATTAGCACAGGTGAAACATCTTGATCGGCCTTGGCCCCCCCATACTTCAAAAATCAACACAAACTGTCTTTATGTTGTCGGTTCAAAAATCCCTCTGTGAAGCCAATCTTTTTCCATTTCCTGAACACTTTTCCTTGAAAGTCAAATCCTTTGTTTGCAGAGTTTTTGTTTTTTTCCTGCGTTTGGTAAGTGGCCTGACCTTCCCAGGAATTATTGAGAATATTTTTGAAAGATTCTATCGTCAGGTTGGTGGCAAAGGTGCTGAGTTTTTGCAAGTTTGTCCTTATTTGAACAAGTAAATACTGTGAGTGAAATAATTTTGAAGTTGTCAAGTGCAAAATAAATAAACATCAAGGGTGTTTTTCCAGAGAGACTATTCAGGTCTTTTACAGCTGATTTGCTAGATTTGAGACAGCATTTGTGTTTACAAAGCTTCGTATTTGAATTTGATTCTTTGGCTGGAATGTTGCAGCATATCTTACCCTAGGTAATTGTCCAGTCATTTGTGTCTGTTGGAAGTACTAACTGTCCTGCATATCTGAAAGAATGGAACCCAGCATGTGTGTCTCCCAGGATGACAATGTGTACCTGTACACGTCCTCAATTCTAGCATTCTTTCTTCAAGTTGTCTTGAAAACAAACACCCTTCAGTGATTGTGATTGGATCCAGTGTTTTTACTCCTTCCAACTTATGTTATTTACTCTGTTATATTTCATTTGTGCCCCATGAAATGAAAAGAATGATTATATGGAAAAGATTTCAGTTCTAATTTACATTTGAGTATTGCAATTAAAAAGCCTGGTTTCAACATTGGCTGCCCTCGTTTGTCTCAGTCGGTAGAAATAAGGCACAGATGCTGACATCTTCACAGAAAACTAGCCGTTCAGAGGAAACTTCAGCAACAAACACCTGCTGTTTTAATGTAGAATTAATGTCCTAGACATTTGAAAATAATGTCTTTAAAACTCTGGACATTTGCTATTCAAATATTTGACAAGTATACTCTATACGCTGTATATGCATTGTGGGTTGTGCATTCACATCACCAGTGATATTGACGTCATGGTTGTGTGAGATTTCATGCCTAGCAGGTGTACTCTGAAAGATTTCCATGTGCACCGAGCAGTAAAGTACAAGTATGCAAGGGCTGCATACCGTGCCAGCATCGTGTTTGTTTGCACGTGTTCTAACATTAAGTAACAATGCCTGATGTTGGAATCTGCCAAGCTCCAAGTATCTAATTTTGTAATCCAGAATTCGTGGTCAGAGTACGTAATATCTGTTGTGATGCCCCCGTACTCTTAGAGTCTGGTTTAGACTTACTTTCAAGATCACTTCCCTCCACTAGACGAGAGTTCATTGACTCTAAAGCTTTTAAAATATCAAGTAAAAGGAGAAAAAGGACATGTGTAACCTACAATGATCTTTGCACAGCTGCATTGGTGAGTGATGTTCTTTGATATATATCTTATCGCCAACCTACTGGATTTTGTTTGATAAAAGATTGAACCGTAATACCAAAATTTGATTCTCCCGTGCATCAATCTTTGCGTGAATGTTTAGGAATCTGTCATACTTATGCCAAAATGATGAATTTCTCTTTTTAAGAGGAATGGCCATTACATGTACCAGCATTCTCATATGATATGATAACGACAATAGTATAAAAGTGTTATTTTGTTCTAACCTATAATCCCTGTTGAAGGTGTACTGCATCAACCTCAACATTTGCCTTTAAAGCTGTAACATCCTATCCATGTGCATGGCAATTCCAACTGTGATGGTATCATTCTATAATTTTCCAAAGTCTTGCTGCAAAGATTGAGGAATATCCTTTCGCTTATTCCTCCAATGTAAACAAACACACAAGAACCAAACAAACACATTCAGCTTTGACCCTGACTCCTCTGAGAGTAGCTGAGGTGACACCCATAGCCTCATTAACTAATTTCTGTGTCAATAAATAAATTAAAATATTTGTACTTGGCCCAGCAGATGTGTTTTCTTTGTGCCCCAAAACTCCCTTAGGATGACATGAGTTCTCTGTAGAGCTAACAGTTTTAAATTGGTATGCCTGCTTTTGGCCCGTTAACTTTTACTAAGTTTTGCCTGGGACAACAAATAAAACCTTTATATCTTCAATAAATCATTGTGGTTAATGGGCACAAAAATGCCTACTCTCACAGTGACCTGGAAATTACACCCAAATTTAATGCTCTTCTACATGTTTACCAAAACACAGGCAGTCCCATCTGTACAGCCCGACAATTTCCCTTCATCCTCATGATTTATGGAACAGGACCTCTCCCTGAAACCAACTTTTGTGAAGTCCATCTGTCCATCAGATATCAGTGTGTAGTTGGCAAAGAATTCCCTGGCATTATCGTGTTCTATTCTGCTTGTTATCGCGTTAGCAGTCCTAATTCTAAAGTATGTAATGATTGCTGAAGTGAAGTTTTGCGAAATGCAGTAATAGTGTCATCGTTCATTTGGGTGTAAAATATAAAAATGTGCACAAAAGCCTTGTATAGACCCAGCCATTCAGTTTACTTTACAAGATGACAACGCCTGTCTATGTACTGCATTCTTGGAATTCTGCAAAGGTGACACCAGTGGAACTCCAGTGATGATAGGTGGCCAACTCACTTTAGATGCTAACGTCAGCATAGTCAAAGTCACAGGGAAATTTCAAGAAACAAATTGATACCAGCTAGTTATGCAATAAAATCTCGCCGGGCAGTTATTCAGAAGTATTTTGCCTTTTTTATGATGAACAGTGTTGGTATGCATGTTTCATCAAAGTTTGTGAATTCTGTCAGTAACTGTAGTTCATGGATGATCTGTCATGAATTTTTGCATGGGATTTAATGTTTCATTCTTGACATCAGTGAATTTTCATGGCCAAGAAGTAAGGTTGGTTGTAGTCCTCAAGATGTTGTGGCACCGTGCAAGAATGACTTGACTCCCTGATGATTGAATTGCTACGCCAAATGCATTCCTCGTAAAAATCCATGACATCATTTACTTCCTTGATGACCTCTTGTGATGGAAATATAATGAAAAGTATGACCTGCTATACGCATTCGAACACAGTGTTAATATGCTGGTGTATTTGTGCCCTGAGTTTAACACAAAACTGGATCAAGTTTGATCTCATTACATCAGGAGACTATTAACCTTTTCACACCAATTCAATTCTTTTATCCATTTTAATGCAATACAGTCATTGTAATATTGCTTGGTAGCGGGATAGTCTGCTTCAGTTTGTCAAAGATGAAACTGATTTCAAAGTGAGCCTGAAGTTACAGTTATGCTCAACGGAAAGTAGACGATGAGATTAAATGATACCTTACTCAATTACTAATTTACATCAGACACTTTATTTCTAAAACTACACTAGTACCTCACAATATTGCTTGCGAGCGGCAAGTTCTCAAAGACAAGAATAACAAATACCAGACCTAAATGATTCCTTAACATAACAGTCGCTTGCCTGCTTCTCTGCCGACATGAGTGCCTTATCTCTTTCCACTGGTTTATTGCCGTAATCTTATACCACGATACTAATTACACAGCGACAAAAAGACAACTGTAAGTTGGCTGAAGTATGAAGTAACATATGTGCCTCTCAAAGAGATATATAAAAGGCAAATAATGAAACATCTTCATCATTCATGAATCAAACGTTTTGTCTGAAAAGCTCTTGCAAAGATATCTTGAAACAGACAATAATTATATGGTTTCTCTGGTTTGGCGAGTAAATCTTGTAGAGGATTATACAAATCTGTAATTGACCCTCATCAATTTTGAGCCATTGAATAACAGATAGACAAAGTCTCATTTGATTGGATATAATAAACACAAAACGTTAAACATCCCAATCAAATGTACTTGGAAGAGTATGCATGAGAATAGTTGCACCACTGTTTGACTGCTAGAAGAGATACACAGAATAGTGGACACATAGACAGTATTTCACATTAATCATCAGTAGCTTAGGTAATTGTAAAGTTGGCGATATGGTACATAGCTAGAGACCCCCATGCGTGATAACATTGCCAAATTAAGTCAGTTTTATCCAAATGTTTTTGTCCACACTTATCTTCACTCTAGCACAAATTACAGAGTGGCAGTTGATTGTAACATTTTCACCACCATGGTTTGGCAAAATACCCATTGTTATCAATCGTAAGTGTTGACCTGTTTTACAAAGAATTAGGGGGGTTAGGTCGAGGCATTTCATACAAAGAATTAGGGGTAATCTGTTTTAAGGCATTTTAGTGTCAAAGAAAATGAAAATTGGCAAAAGCAGAAGTCATGATTTTAAAGATTGAAAAATCCAATCGACTTGACACTTACTGAGCAGTGTCTCAACAATGTCGGCCGGTCTACCCCGGTGATGACGTTCATTTCAGCAAGAACTACAGTTGTCTTTTTGTCGCTGTGTAATTAGTATTGTGGTATAAGATTACGGCAATAAACCAGTGGAAAGAGATAAGGCACTCATGTCGGCAGAGAAGCAGGCAAGCGACTGTTATGTTAAGGAATCATTTAGGTCTGGTATTTGTTATTCTTGTCTTTGAGAACTTGCCGCTCGCAAGCAATATTGTGAGGTACTAGTGTAGTTTTAGAAATAAAGTGTCTGATGTAAATTAGTAATTGAGTAAGGTATCATTTAATCTCATCGTCTACTTTCCGTTGAGCATAACTGTAAGTGTGAGACAATTTCATCAACTTTGAAGATGGACCTTTCATCTTGTGTGCAAAATCTTTAAATATATTGAATGTTTGGAAATTTCATATCAAGGTCTCCTTGGAGAGTATGGATTATTTCCCACTGACTCCACAAGTGATCCGTCATACTGAAACTTCATTTCCTGTGGGCGAACTTGACATTGCATTCAAAGAAAGGAAACCATTTGAAAGGAAAGTGATATGATAACCAGTTTTAAATGTGAAGGTCGTTGCCCTCATTAATGCAGGGGGAGGAAAGATAAAACCTGGTATGTACTCTGGTCCGGGAGATTTTCCATAAGGCTTTCCATTGTGCTGTTTACGTTGGGCATACACAGTGGAAGCAGTGTGTTGATGGATATCTGTGAGAAATGCTGGTAGTACCACTGCAGTATTTCATCTTTCAAACCCTGTCACAGTATAATGTATGTCACACAGTGCACATTTAAGAATGCAAATAATTTTATTGTATAGATGCGATATGTTTATCTTTCTTACATGAAACATCACCACAGGCAGTGCATGCTGGGAGTGAGTAATTCCATCCTTTGTTCAAATCAAGACTTTACAGTCAGCTGTCAAACTCTAGTCAAAACCTGTGTGCACTGAGGATAGGAAGAGTATTGGCTGTGATGCTGGGTGTCAAAAATTTTTCATTTCACAGAATGTAACATGACGCACATAACCAAGTCTAAACCTAGTGGCAAAGAGAAACAGCCTGGCAATTTCAGGATAATAGCACTAATTGGTGTATGTTTTGAAAGGAAAGGCTTTGACCTTTCTTATTAAAATGTATTTCTGGAAGACTTGTAAGGCTTTAGAGAAAAATAGAGGGGTTAACATATTTGAGTCAGAAATCGCATTACTTATCCATGGACTGACAATAAAAACCCACAACGCACTGCATGCCTGTATGGGATCATCTCATGCAATAGAAATATGACTAGCTGATTGGTATACTCATTGTGAAGGGTAGGGGAGAGATAATGCTGGCAGATGGCCAATCACCTCAGCTAGTTGAATCTGTTCATTATGAAAGCCTTTGTTGTAAGCCAGTGTGTACATTAACAGGATTTTAGGGATGCTGTTAACCCAGCAGATCAGAGCAAAGCCGACTACAGTCTTCAACTGACTCACTACGTGATTACACTTGTCAAATTTAATTTTCAGCATGAGGGGATTTTAGTGACAATGTAACAGTTTGCGACATGTATTTCAGCTTTGTGGCTAAGGCATTGTTTAATTCCTGGTTTCCAGATGATGGAGATATGCATGTACTGTGCATCAGGAGCATCAAAGTTGACATGATACCAAAAATTCCTTTGTAAGAACCTCGTCACGCTTATCTCATGTGGATTTTTTTAATTTTTCCACCGTTTCAGTTCATGAATATTTCAAAAACATGGAAGGGTGAAATTGATTGAACTGTAAAAATGAAAAGAATAAAATATTAATGGTTATACTGCGAAATACTGCTGTATTATTCATGTCATTGTATGAGAAGAAGTTAACTGTTTAGGAAGATTTTACCGGGTGTTTTACAGTATTAACATCATTTTCACTTTAACAAAGAATTTCTGAGTTACCCACCAGCCAAACACCATCATTAAATTTTAAAGATACTGTGGTGTATTCACATTTGATGTGTGATGTTGGAGTGATGTTCAGTGCCCATGTAGACTGAACACACTACATTGTAAGAGTAGGCAGTGTTCAGCCACTCAGATTATTTGGTTTCAGAGGAGCAAATTTAGGAACGGTGTCGATATTGGTAGTGTGGGTAGATCCAGCATAATTAGATCAGTGATAATATGCTCAGGGCTACTGCTGGCTTGAAAATCTAATGACATCAATGAAAACTCCAGAGAACTAATAAAATATCATTTATGATTGTCTGGCTCTGAAATGAGTCTGGCAAAAAAAAAAAAATGCCATGTCGGATATTAGTTACAAACAATAAAATATGGTGTGACATATTTGGATGATTCATCGTTGTAGTTGCTACCAGGTGGCTGCCAGATCTCATAATGGGCAATTTGCCTGATCAACTCTGCTTGCCATCCTTACTGTGTGATCACCTCATCTCAATTTTTTACCATTTTATTGTTATTTCTTTCTCTCGCTGCTTTCATCGAAATGATAAATTGCCTGTTCACCAGAGATGTGCTTCACGCGATTTCATCTTTGTGTTCTCAGTTACTCTGTGTTTTTGCCTTGTGTTTGTGCTACACAAACTGCAATTAATGTCATGAAATAATTCCATCAATTCTCCAGAAGTTCTAGTTTGAATACATGGAAAAAGAGCCCAGTCTCATAAATCATTCGTCACATGACAGGTATAACGATGTTTGACAATTGCAACAAAGAAGAGAAAGCCATCACTTAACTCTCAAGACACACCTGCTGATATCTTCCTTCTGAGGAAGAATGTCAGTTTCTAGATGGGTTTTTGTTTGAGTTTTGCATGTAATTTGAATGTCATTCAGAATTTTAATTGTCTGCAATTAGAGTTCTTCAAGTTCCCTCTCTCTGCATGTTAGAAGTTTCAACCAATCAAAATAGAGAAGAAAGATATTGCAGGGACAGCACTGTCATCTCAGCATCAAGGTATCCAAATCTCATTCAAGAATGAGTCATTTGACATAATTTGTGGTTTTTAAACAACCGATTTATGATGTGTAGAAATTGAGGTGTCATGATGAAGTAAGCCTAACTGTCAGATTTATCAAGAATGGAGATATTTCTTTTTCTGTGTAAGGTAATATGAGTGATGGGTGCTGCCAAGGTTGAGATATTGCATGAGGTTCAAGTTTGTGTGTAGAACATTTGTGTGTAGTACGTCATTCAACTTGTCCACTTGAAGGAACAATGCCAACTTGGACTCTGGGCATTGTTTTCCTTGAGTGTGCTTGAGTTTTTGTCATGTGAGTGGCTGCTAAAGTCATGATTTATGTAGTAAGCATAAGTCCATGGCATAAGGTTGTACCCAGGTGTTAAATTGTGACCTGGATGAAGGGGAAATGTGTACCTTACCACCGCTAGTATGAATGAAGGACGGTCAAGAGGTGACCCAGCTGAATTAATCGTCCAAACCACTTTTGAACTTAGCGAAATCATTTGAGCAACTTTTGAATTGAACCAACTTGAATGTAGTTGCATTCTTTGTAATCAGAGGAGGTTGTACAAATTCACAAAATCCAAGATTGAGAATTTATGTGTTATGTCACAAACCTCTGATTATCAGCCGTTCAATCATCATTGAAATACAGAGTATTAATTAAAACTTAAGATATTATGCAAGTTTTATTATTTTTAAATGAACTTTACTGCATATTTGGTCCGCTGTAAGTGAATTTACTATCACAACTGTAGGTAACAATTTATTGCTGTATAACAAAGAAATGTAATCAACGTTTATGGCTTATAGTAGTTATAAACTGTTTTAACACAGATCGCAACCATCAAAATAAATTTATACAGCACCTACACTAATAACCTTATTTTGGCTCGCTCTGTTTTTCTGCAACTGAAAAACAAACTGAAAAAGATTGAAATGCTCATAAACAGTATATAATATTATGCCGGCATCTCTGTTGTTACTCACCAGGATATCTGTGGAATTTTTACCACCCTGATTAGAGTGTGTGAGTTGTAGGTGGAGATGAAAAAAACAGAAAGAAAAGAAGGGAAAATATATAGAGACTGCAATAAAATCTGGACATTGATTGTGCATCAGCAGCAACTGACTGACTGAAACCACAGAGGGCGCTATGTATTGAGAATGGAGAAATTGATAAATTTGGAGCATTGAGTTTCCACAGCAGTAAGAGGAGGATCTCCCTAAATGTATTGTGACTATGAATGCTCACAACATATATTCAGAAAACAAAACATGAAAAATCACTATTGTAAGTCAAAAAGTTCTCACAAGCTGCTTTCATTGTTAATGTTGTTCGTACGTTTTTAATACAGTGTAACAATATGAGATAGGATTGATGAGTTGTAGTATTAACTAATGTTATTGATGTTACCCTATTGAAAACACTGATTTATTAACAACTGGGAGCCCCTCGACAACAGTATGTGTAAGCTCCTCGTTTTTCGATTACTCCAAAATGGCCAGAAATGAAAAGAGGTCGTAAAAGATTAAACAAGGGAGAAGGAATTATATTAGAAATGATAGTATGGCTGGCTATCTTTATGAGCAGTATGACTGTCACTAATTCTTTTACATGATGGATTAGCTTGTTTGAAATTTTTTATGACTCAGTTGTGGCTACTGAAATATGTGACACTACATTACCAGTCACTAAGACTTCTTTGTTGACAATATGAATTTCCCTGTGGTTGACTGAGATTAGTTGTGATGAATTTGGTGAAACTTTGACCCTGTTATTGTGAAATCTTGCATATTCCAGTATCTCTTATTCAGTGTTTCATATTATATTGCTTGTGATCTTTAGATGATGTGTGTGTTTTTCAAAAGGACTGTCAAATGTTCCCATTCCTGCATGGAAGTGATAAAAAAATAAGTGGAGGTTAAGAAATAGTGAATTCTGTCGTTTATGGTTGTCAGTGCATTTGCGTAGTGTTAGATTAGTTGAATTTTGCTAAATTTACATTGAAGTTGATCATTTTGTGCTGTAAAATACCCTCAAGCTTGATTTGAAAGTTGGTCAATTGACTAAGCAAGGTGTGGGGTCTTGCTTGCATGTCAATGTAAAAGTGACTGTATAACTGGTCTATACCGTGAGGGTTAACTGTGCTCATTTGTGATGTCCAGCAAGAATGGTATGCTTTGCTAACAAAGCAAAATACACTCTTTTGAATGGGAACACTGGACACTGTGATGGACATTGTTCAGCAATGAAAACTTTCTCCCGTGTTCTTTTGCATTGATTTCTCACATGACTTCAGCCAGATACAGGGCTTTTGCCATCCTATTAAGTCAATTTGGATCCAAATTTAAACAAAATCAATGAGGGATTCGGAGCTGAATTTAAAGAAAATCAATAAGGGTCATATAGTGTATGTAGATGTAGTGAAAAGACCGAGAAAAAAGAAACAAGATTTACATAGTGAAGTGAGAGGAGTGAGAAGAATGTGTGTGCTTTTAGAATGTGATTCATGAGTACTGATCTGTGTCCAAGTTTGAAATGCTACACACTACTGAGCTACTCAAATAGCTAAGATTTGATATCATGGCACCCACTGAGGTGTTGGAACAAGTCATGACCCTACCCAAAAGAACAACACCTTGCGGTAAGAGATACAACAGTATTACTCCAACTTTACCCATATACAACTCTGCTGAGAAAAGGTGATAAAGAGAAAAAACAACAACAACAGAGACTCATAAAACTGTAAAGAAATCTTGGGTTCTTACAAAAACATTTTAAACAATTTAGTCTCAAGTGTTAAGTGTTCAAAGTAATGTGGATGGATGGTGATATGAGACTTTTGTGAGAATACTGCCTCTTTTGTGGATGAATAACTCGAGATATCTCTGAATTTCGAAGTTGATTTGCTCAACTGAACCACAGTCAACTTCAAGCCTACTGGAAATATGTGTGACACAGTCAAACAAGCATGTCATGCCTTTTCCTTGAAGCATAATACAAAACTACAGAAAGTATGTCTTGCCTTCCAAGATTCAGAGGGGCAGTTGATGAACTTTGTTTGTATTAGTTAAAGACACTTTAAAACATTGAAAAAAGACAGATTTAAACTTTTCTCCTCTGTTACAATGCCAGCAAACAAACAAGAAAATGGAGAATGAAGTGGCTTTCCGTGGTAGTGAATATGGTGTTACACCATTCCTCTCTTTGTCAATGGTCAACTATCTGCATACCTTGAAGTTCCTTGCTCACTGATGTTATGCTAATAATGTTATAGTTGTAAAAGCCCAAGGGACTTCTGATTGACTCATGGGTGCCAGGGCACTACAGCTGTGCCAATTAAATTGTACTAGCTGTGTGGATCTGAAATTTACTGTTTACAGTTTGAAGGAATTTTTGATTTTTCAAAACTTCTATTCATTGCAACAGCTATTCCTCACAATACAATTTTACTTTCTCCTAAGAATACTTTGAAAATGTGAAGTATATAGTGAAGAAAGTGCTGAACCATAGTTCAATAGTTTTATTTGTATCTGAAAACAGTTGGTTTTTGACACCCAGACTGTGAGGAGAGAGGTCTGTTGTTACCAGTTTGTATGTGGTATTCTACATACATGTATGTCTGTACCATCTTTAGCTATTGAGGGCTGTATTATTTACCAATAACCTCCAACCTATAGCTATGGCTACACCCCCTTCTGATCCCCTCCCGACCCCCATCCTCCCAGTTTGATCACTCAGAAGTCTATGAGTTACCTTTACAGTAATTTGACAATAAAATTGGTATCTAGCTGAGGCTAATTTTAGTTACACTGTGTCTTGTTTGAAGAAAGAGAAAAGACAAGAAGTCAGTATTAACTCTTCTGATGGGAGTTCTAATTACCAGCTAATTAAACAGATTATTACCATTAATTGGCCCTCCCAGATAAGCTCTCTTAAAACTACAATTATACAAAAGGAAGATTATAGAATAGAGCCTGTCTATGTGGTTTAACTTTTGAATTCCATATGATGAGGACCCTTAAATGTGCCTTCAGTGTTCAAAAAAGTACTTAAAGACGGCTGGTGAGTAGTAAGGCGTCTTCAAGAGCTTTCTTCCTGTCAAAAAAAATGAAAGGATGTGGTTTTTCCCAATTTGTGACCAACAACATCATGTAATTTTCCTGTACAGTTCTTTCAAGGTAGCTTCAGGGTTCAATCAGGTGGTCTATCTTTGTTCTGGATGTGAAACATCCTGACGGCATGGAAACAGTTCACAAATGAAACGTAGGGGAGGAATCCAAATGTCCAACAAGTACCATACTATAGTAATGTGGTCAATAGGTGGGAACCAGCAAAAAGTCTCACAGAAACTCTAGACGGGAGGTACCCATGAGAATCGGTTCTGTAATAGTAAACATCCTACCATGGCATTCTGCTCAGTTACATATATCCCACAATCTCACAAAACCGTGAGAAGGTTTAGTACACTTTTTCCTGCTTTGTCCAGCTCACATTGGGTGGTAAATTATGTTGAGCTAGAGAAAGCACTAGGAGGAATTATGATATTAGACCAGTGTCCTTTGAAGGTGCCGCCATAATCTAGTAATTGTGGTGTGATTGCTGCTGGTTGCTGGCGCATTAGGTGCTGATAGGACCATGGACCAAAGGAGAAGTGAAAACAAGTCAGGACACACTCCTTAACCTTGGGGTTGAAGTGCCCTGAACCGTGAGGATTTGTTGATCAACACAATTGTGTTGACTTGGTTGCAGACGTTTTTCATGTTTCCTAGGGAAACTCTTTTGCAATCAATTGTATAAATTTGCACAATTTTAAGAAATCCAGCAAATACCGTATTTTCTTTCTTTCCCCCTGATATGTAATGATGTGTATGTTTAGTAAGATTGTGTGCTGCATGTACTTGTAGACTTTACTTGTTATCAAATAACCCTGTATTCAAATTTGAACAGTTGCGCTATATTTCAAAGTTAACTTTGATCAGTAATGATATTTTGTAAAGAGGGCTATCAGATAATTTACGGTATTTAGAGAAAATGGATGTGTTATGACCTGTTATAATATGTTGTGATTGAAGAGACTTCCAGAGAAATGGGGCTTCAGTGAATAGAAAGTGAGACTGCTTGTCGCCAGCACTTTACAATTCAGATTCTATGATGAGATGCGAGTTACGTATTCCTGAATGAAGCAGATATTCAATATTGCTAATGTACAGAGGCATTCTAACGCTGAATCAGTTAAGTTTCTGGCGTAAAATTGATTTTCTGAGATCTTGTTCTTGTGGTGATGAATGTCCTCTTACGTTTATTGGAAAACTACTCACAATGCTTTGATATTGATCAATGCAGTGACTAACATGGGCAGAAGAAGAAAGACTCACTGAAAAGCTTTGGTGATAGCGAAATGTAACTTTTGAGATTTTCAATCCAAGCAAATGAGTGGAGAACCAGTTGCAGCATTTTATTCTGTTATCACAGGATGGGGTACTTTTAAGTCAAGATGGAGATAGACTAAGTCTTTGTGAGTCAGTGAATTGTATGGTTTTACCAATTTTTGAATGGGCTGACTGCTAGGCAAAGTAATGCTTGCACAGTTAGAAGATGAGGAAATGACCAGCATTTCATAACAGGTCTCATACTGAGAAAATGGATGACAAAACGCAAGTACATTTGTTTTCCAGTTGTGATTATAAGATGAGCTCATTTCCATTATGGTTGTAATACTGTATCTTTTACCGGCATTGATTTTTTATAGTTATTTCAGATTATGTAGGCACTTGTTACGAAACAAGGAGACGAAACAAATAGTATGATGTTGTCTTGTATGATTTTTTGCATCCTGATATGGAGAGCTATTCAAAACATTAATTTGGTTTTTTTTTGAATAGAGAAGAGTTTCAAGGATAGAGTAACCATGGTGATGGGTTATTTGATTATATTCAATGGATAGAATGTATACTTGAAGTGCAGTCCCTGAATTAATGTAGTAAAGTGGCAAGAGACAGCAGTGTTGTATTATGCAGAATCAATAAATCCTATTGTCTTATGAGATCTACTCATGGCTGCCCCCCCAGGGATATTTAATGGAGGGTACAATACTTAATTAGTGCTTAATTAGATAAGCATACAAATTATTATGAACAATTAGACAAACACAAAAGGAGAATCCCAGATGTTGGTAAATTGTTATTAATAACTGCCGCACATGGAAGTGGCCAAGGCCAAGGTACTTCTACTAGTTTGATGAAACTTAAATTTACCAACTGTTTGTCAGCCAGGATTTCAGCATATCTGTACAATCAGAGAATTACAGGAAGCTCTTTTCCAATAACTGTGAAATAATTAAAGAGTACCAAACTGGATCAGGCATTGGTTCAATAAAACCATTGGTTTGTCTAGAGTGAATTTAGCTAGTCTTTCATGATCTTTGGTTTGTTACTGTCGATTTACAAGATCAGTAACTGAGCTAACTGGCGGCAGTTCCCTAAAGAGTCTTGCAGAGACAAACCCCAGTTGGCATGGTATCTTTTAGTTCATTGTGAATCCCTGTACCTCATGGGTAATGTAAGCTGGATGGAAGTTTCCTGATCAGGACAGTTGCATGTAGGGGGTCGACTCTCTAGAGGATGTGGATACTCACTGGGGAATGATTCATCAGACATTGGGGTGAAGGATAGCATGCTTGCTCAATTCACTAGGTTAATGAAAGTTGGGGAGTGCCTTGCATGATTAGGACAGGCAGACACTCCGACCCACTGAAGGACGTAGAGGCTCATGTGAAGGTTAAGATATTCTTTTATGTTCTACGGTGTTATCAATCTAACAGTGGACTTGCAGACAAATACTGCATCGGTTTCCTGTAAAAAAAACCCTGACCGTGGACAGCTTCTTGATAGGTTCAATGGGACACATTGCCCCATCTGTCATACAGAACCTGTGATTGATCTGATTAAAAATGTTGCAGATTCCAAAGGGCTGTTGTTAACACTGCTAGAACCCTGACAAAACTGTGATGCATGAAACTACAACCAGCGGCGATGAGAAATGAGACATCCATCCATCTCAAACGGAACATGTCACAACCACTGTTGTCAGAAGGCAGTTTCAAATCAGTTACCTACTTACGAGGGGGGAAGCCAAACAATTTGTTAGCTGACAACCATTCACCAGTATTTACTTTTCAATGGAAGGTGGGTCCCTGGAATAGTTTTATCCGTGCACTATCTCCAGACACCATTGCGGCAACCGGGCAGCAGATAGATTTGTTTGGGAAGATAGATTACTGGCTGTATGTACTCCATTAAAAAGACATTACTCTCAGCTTCTCACTGACAATGGATCGCTGTCTGGTATTGTCCATGTTGTTAGGTGAAATGTACTGGTATCCTTGTCATAATTCGTTAAACCTGAAAGGCCATCAATCAGCTTCGATGTCTGTCATTGATTGATAACTGCTGTAATGGAAAGTCGTTTTTCTTATCAGCTTTAGCTTCTTTTTTCACCCAGTGGACATATCCATTATTTCCTGAGAGAAGTTTCACTTTTTTGTCAAAGGTTTTAACAAATGCATGGGTTGATATGTTTGACCCTACAGCTGGTAATGAAACTGTTGACTTGATGATAACCCAGTCAACTTTTTTGATAAGTCAGTGGGTGGGGAGCTCTTCTATTGTGTTGCCAAACTCGGCCACCTTCTCATTGATCTGCAGAATTCTGTTCTTGTTTACTTTTAAATAAAAAAGAGCAAAATAAAACAGAGAAATCTCACATCTAAAATCACACATGATCTATAATCATGATGGTTATCTTTTATTGGAATTTGAGACATGACGACTATTCCTTGCCAGGAGAGTCAATCTATGTTACCAAGTGGCTAAAGGTGTTTCTGTTGTTGTTAGTCATAGGTCCGAATTTGATGATTGTCACCAAGTTCTGATTTGATCATTGCCACCAAATACAGCGTGACAAAAAAGGGACAATTCTATCTCAGCCACAGAGCCCTATTATTTTATTGTTAAGCATAACTTTTCAAGGTGAAGATATCTGTTTTGTGTATGTCCATCCACAATGTTCAATTCAGTATCTGAGTTTTCATGTATAGTCAGTCCACTGTTAGGCACGTTACCTCTGAGAACAGTCTGGTATGTTCTCCCAGCACTCAAAGAGACCTAGTTCTTTTTTTGGGTCTCTTTATTTTCTTTTGATTCAATGTGTGGATGGTGATTGATGATTGGTGTGCTGGTCACCTCCTGCCCAACACCCATTCACCCTACTCAAGAGCCAACTCAAGAATGTCCACACACACAGGCACAAACACACAATTTCTGAGACATCACGCGGTCGTAAAGATAGTGACCACTTGAGCAGAATGTCCTGGCTGTTGAACCCTTTGACTTGGTACCAAATATGTCAAGCTGTTTACAATTTATCTGTCTACAGTTAACAGAAATTTATTCCATTGAAAAATTATTAGCAATTGTAATTTGACTGTTTGCTTTCTCTGCAAATGTATTTTAGGTTGATCTGGTTTCAAAGTTTTGCTTGATATGCTGCCAGTATCTTTTCATGTGTATTTTCTTCAGAATTTCTTCAGCTAATTTATGTCTTGTGTTGTCTTGTGGCAAGAAACAACACATTCTTGACAGGTGCAGACTTTGGAACTTAAATAAATAAAAATGTTGTGATCAAAGTTTAGTTTGTTTGAAAATAGAAGTGGGACAAATGGGGCAAAGTTAATCATTGCATGGCCATATTGAAATTCATGTGTGACAGATGACAATAAAATAAGATTGATACTTGGTTCTCACAAAATTTTATACCATACCGCAGCTTGTCTTTGTCTTGAGTATTTCTGTCAACAACTTGTATTGGCAGCTGTGATAGACATTGAGTATTTAGCCTGACTGTGATTTCCTGTGTGCAGCCTCCAATAACTGGCATAAATATATCATCACTGTAAAGGTATATGTGTCAAAATATAGTTTGGGATCCATGCTTGTAATAAGGAGTTATCACAAGCATTATGTTGCAGTGGTAATTAACTGGGAACCTGTTATTTTATTTTTGATGAAATCAATATGGAGGATGACGTGCTTCCAATCAGTTTGATTTCTAAAGTATCGGTGAATTGATCAGCCTTACATTCCATGATTTGCCGTCTGACTGTCGGAAGCTGTATATTTATAGTACGGAAAGGCTGAAAGTGTGGCGTGTCAAAATAACAGTGTTGATGGAAAGTTCTTCTCACACGCTGCATTGTAACTGAATCCAACAGTTTTTGAATTGGCTGATAAAAGTTTTTATGACATGCCCAATGGCCTTACAGAAGACCTACAATGAAAAAGGGTCTGGTTTAAGTGAAAATAACAAGTAGCATCCAAAAGTAAGATTATCAGCTGAAAAACAGTGCTGGTGTTGGAATGCTTTGTGGGATTCGAAATTCACAACCTGTTAAAAGTTGATGAAGTCTTCTCACCAAAACTTTTGGCAGAGAAAGTGTGAGGTGAAATGGAGATATGGCTGTACAAAGGAGAAGATTGTTGTCCAGGGGTGTTTATTACATACAGGTGTTTGTGTGAGATGCTTTTGTATTCTTCAGGTGATCCTTAATAACACACAGAATTACATAAAGTTGTTGACTGCTGACAAAACCATAATTGGAGCTGGTACATATGTTTGTCTGTCCAAGGACAGGCTCAGGTCACTCACCTGTGCTCCACCTAACGAGAGATTATTTATGTGGAAAAAACCTTTCTAAATGAAATAGAGAGGAATGACACAAAAGTAAAAATAGAAATGTTTGAAATTATTTATTAGGTTGTCATGCAAGGAATTTCAAGGTTTAACAAGTCTGGAGGCGAAGTCTTGCATGCTTCATTGTACTTAACTGTAGTGTGCTTAGTGCAAGAAGAAATGGAAATATGGTTGCATATGAAAAGGTGTCAAAGACAACCATCGCAGCTATTTGATAAACACTGTTCCTTGGCATTTTTTAAGCTGTGGAAATTTATGAATAGAACACACACCCATGAATTGATTTAACGCGTAAGGGGCTGCCATTTATTTGTTTGGAATGTTTATTTGAAAAAAAGTCAGGCTGATAAAACGGGGGAGTGCACTGTCATGGGCTGCTGCTTCTGAATATGTCACCTTTCACTGTGTCACAGGAGTCCTGACAAACAGCTGCACACACAGGCAGGGAAGAATTGTTATTTTGGACAATCAATCATCGGTGGTTTGGTCATAAAACGGTACAAATAGGAGCCAGCCGCGCATACACCCATTACATTATGGAACTCTGAAAGCCAGTGACATTTGCTATTTAGAAATGTCACACCAAGAAAGCTCTTGTCCAGGGATTTGTTTTCTGTGGACGTCATTGTTTTCATCTACCACAGGCCTTCTGTTGATCATCAGTCTCTTGTCAGTACGGACATAGCCATTAAAACCTTTCTCTAGGTTTTCATGAACTTTTTTCTCTCATCAAATCCATACCTCGTCTATCAAATATTTCTTTCCACATATCAAGACACAGTTGCAGCTATCCCAAACTGACAATTCATCTAACCCCAATTTCAACCTATAAAGCGATTGCTTGTAGGGTAAAATATTGATTTTACATTGCAGGGCTTCGACACTATGCAAACAAACCTCTAAGGAGGTTCCATATATCAGCTCTGTCTGAATATTGTGGAGACTGTTTTCCAAGCCAAGTACTTTATTCCAAATCTTTTTCCATATAAAATATCAACAAATTTACAGAGACGGTCGGATATCTGGTAGACATAAACTAAGGGTCAAGTGCATTGTAGGTGATGGGAATGTTTAAATGTACCAGCCCTAGGTTAACCTTGACTTCCTGTGACATACAAGTCAATTACCACAAAATGTCAACAGATCTACCAAGCATAGTTTGTTTCTGATATATTGACATGGCTCTACTTGGCACAGTCCAAAGTATCTGCTACCTTTCTAAATATTCCAGCAAACAATAGAGGGCGCTGTTTATCCCACAAGATTTAAGCCTGATTTGCCATTGCTGGAAGTGTGTGAAATTTGTAAGAGTTCTAGAAAGTCTTCTTTTAACAATTTTTTTTTTCTTTTTTTCCCTTTTCTATGTTTTCTACACATTGACTGTGGTGACCTCAACACTACTACACTACACATCGCTCTATACTCTTGGAATTGATGTATGCAGGTAAGTTGATTTTGTAGTGAAACTTGAACTGTTCCAGTATGTACAGCGTGAACATCTCTGGGATGGTGTTTTTTGACTGTTGACATTTCATGTTTGAGGTATCTTCCCTTAGTATCCATAAATAAGAATTATTCTTTACATTGGCTGTGACAGAAACAATGGATTTGTTGTGATTTACACATTATTTTGTACATTGGCAGAATTGGAATGCTAGGCATATGCGAATACTTCGTATATGAAATATTTTTTTCAACTTGTTTAATGTTGTGTCTTGAATAGTGTGATCTTTTACTTCAATTCTTGTTTGGTAGGTTAAACAATTACACATCTTTTTTAGTCGGGTCACATATGAGAATATGAGGCATGGTCATGGTTTATGCAAAGGGATGTCATAAACTTTTGCTGTAGCAATGATACTTTAACATGACTGTGTCAAAGATCCACATCAAATCCCAGTGCGGAGGTGTAGCTGTGATTGGCACTTCATCCGCAGAAATTAAACGTACGCAGGTGATAGTTGCTATCAGGTAACAGAAGCTCCCAAGACACAGGTGGAGAGCTTATCCGATGAGCATTATCATCCCTGAATCATTTATAATTTGCTGGAGATTTATATCACATTTGTGTTGTAACATTTGCTAGACATCAGTGTGGGTTTGTGTGTAATTTTTTTCTGAAAGAAATCCCCAGTGTAACAAACAAATGCTATATTGCTGTGCCTTGTGTGGATGATGTTAAGTAATGAGTGTGTTCAACGTGAAATTGGTCAATGCACAATAAATGTGGATTGCATTTCATTGATGTCCAGTTTACAAGGTTTATGATGATCGGAACAGTGAAACCAAGTGTTGAGAATGGTCTTTTTAACTTTATATGTCGTTGTAAAATGTGCAATTGAATGTTTATGCCGCACAGTGATGTTGTCAAATGTTAAGTACGGCTATTTAGGTTTTGTTACATACCAAGTTTATTCACATATATGCCATCATTATTAGCAGTAATAAAATGTGCAGTTTAATGTTTCTGTCATTCGACGATGTCAAATTTTGAAAGGGTCTCCAGTTAGCCTTTAGGTATGTCACGTACCAAGTTTATTCACACATCCCTTCATGCATGTTGGAGGCCATGTACTGTTAGGGTGGGTAGTTCACAGAGATTTATGAGCATGAGATTTATGTAAGATCGATAGAGTGGATTTGCTGCTAAAGTGGCCATAAATAACTTATGGGAGTCATTCAGGCACAGTTTATGTACTGGCAACATTCTCTCGCTTGATTAGAGGGCAGGAGATAAAGATCAATGTATTGTAATGGTGAATTGTGATATCAGACTTCACAATAGTACCAACAGCTCTGGCTGCTATAAATCTAGCAAAATAAAGGCATCAAGGTTGATGAATAATTATGAATTTGACCAAATGTGGAGAGAAAAATAATAGGGTTTGGTTTAAATGAGAGAAGTTGTAAAATTGACAGGTTGGACTGAGAGCAAAATGTAATAAAAGAGTGGACTATGCTTGCTGAGCAGAATACTGAGAGATATTACATTAAAATTTTGGATTGATTGGAATACAAATAGAGTAGTCAAGGATCTGGTATGGACATGTACTATCAGCAGCCAGCGTAATGAGAGTGCCTGGATAGGATCTTTGATGCAATTTGAAAAACAAAATTTGACTTGAGATGGACTTATGAGAAGACACTTAGAGTACAGAGCCGGGTTGTTTGAACTGCTGGGGTTCATGATTCACTCATTATGCATGTGCTATTTACATATAATCAGAGCAGATGTGTTCCATCATATTTTCATGCAGCAAGGCTCTGTTGTTCTCTCTTGGCCAATTTTTTCCTCAGCACTGAATGGAAATCTCTCTGACATGACACCATCTAAGTTGAAGTTTATTTTCTTCCCATTCATTTTAAATCATTGCCAAATAACAAATTTACATGGAGACATGACATTCCCCCTCATCTAAACAGGTGACTATAGTGT
This sequence comes from Ptychodera flava, assembly GCF_041260155.1. Lineage (NCBI taxonomy): Eukaryota > Metazoa > Hemichordata > Enteropneusta > Ptychoderidae > Ptychodera > Ptychodera flava. The sequence goes on along the minus strand of NC_091933.1, from coordinate 42,819,557 downwards.
ATCTCCATCCACAGAGTGCTTTGCAATTTTTGTAGCTGAATTAAAGTTCATCCAAGGTAAGTTTTAACAGTATTTGGGCACTTTTTGAAAGTCCTGGAATTTTAAATTTCTCCTGAATGATTATGGAAAAAGAGTATTAAATACTCCTGGAAAGGTCTGAGAGAATCAGCTCCCAAATTAAATGGATGTTACAATGATGATTTCCATTCTTTTGCTTTTCAAACATTCGGGAAAAAATATCTTTCCACCCCAAAATACTCCTGGAAAATTGATTAAGAACCTTGAGAAAGTGCTGAATTTTCAGGGATTTTGAACTTATGGATCATGGTCCTCATTTCTGTATTTCAGTACTTGCCATCTAGAATGTCTTACACAAGAAGGACATAGTGTTTGATACAAAAGTGAAAATATGTAATTTATGCACTGTCTGATGATTAAGTACTCATGTACTCATTTAGTTCATGGATTTGTGTTTTCTTGATATATTTACATTAAAAGTGTGGATTCGGAAATCCAATTGGTATTTTGAAGTATTCAAAAAAAAAATGTTCATTAAAATTGATGATTTTCTTCAAGATAAAACTCTTGTTGTAATCTCTTTAGTTTAACAACAATGTTGAAAGTGATTTATTTAATTCAACTGTCGTCATAAATTATGTCGTGATAGTGGTAGTCTAAAGTCTCAATTTGTACTCATCTAACTGAAGGAATGAATCTGCAAATCGTAGAGATTTGTCTGAAAAATTAGACAAAAGAAAGTTCATAAAATCTACAAATTTAAGTGTTGCAGCCAGACACTGCATTACAACTTGCTTGTATTCCCATTCTTCTGGGAATTTAGGCTTTTGTAGATGGATTGCCCCAATTGAGTTGGTAGACACCTGACTTGAAGTCAAAATGCAATTATCCTTCTAGAGTTTAAATTGTGCAGTGGTAATTATGACCATCCCTTCTTCAAATTTCCTTTTGTAAGTGTTTGATTATGTCTCTTCTGTAACATGATCAAGGATGGTATCTTAATTGACTTTTTAAAAATCGCTAGATTGGTTCCATTTTTCACTTAAACCAGGACACTGAATAGGAATAAAAAGAAGGTGGCTGACCAGCAACACAAGTGTAATCAGAAGTGTTGTCGGCAGAAAGGAGATTTCTTCAACTCAATTTAATCTGAGAGAAACTTTAGATGAGATAATCCTCTATTACAATTCTTGAGAAGCGAGAGCGAGATTTCAGGCATTACTCAATTTGATCTTAGTGTTAAACTGTCGTGAACTTTTCTCATACAATCAAAGTAATCCCAGGCAATAAATGCCACTGTCACACTATCAATGTATTTTAATACTGACTATCAATAGATTCAATCTATACCGGGACCTTTCTTTGGATTCCTTCAGTAATGAGCTTTTCTCCAGTTATGTGCTTTATTTAAGAGAATGGAGGGAATGTTCTAGAAGGGGATTCACAATTAGCTGCCTGTTAGGGCCACACCTGGGTCCATCACCAGCCTATTTAATGCATGGTTGGATCCACTGTATGTGTGTTTTGTGTTCGATGGGTTGGATGAGCTCACATAAGCTGTGATGAATTGTCAACAAATTTTTGCTGATGGAAACATTTGTTTAAATCTGATACTTCAATATATATCAATAAACCCTTTCTTCCATAAATATAAAAGTGACAAGAGAGACTTTGTCAGCGTTCAGAAGTATTTTGCGATGAAGGAAACATCGCAAATGAGACGCCATCCCGTTTGTTAATGCAATCATTTCCGTAGGATTACCTGTAAACATGTGAGAGTCAACCATCTTGTCTGTCCTGTCAAACATTGGAAGTTGATTCGGTAGTTTTAATAAGCAATTGCTGTGTCTTAGGTGAATTCTGCTGTACAAAGGTTGACTCATTCCAACACATCGCCATCCATTAATGCATAGTTAGAGCCAGAATCACAGTTGGAAATTGGTTTGCAGACTCCTGTCAGTTGACCTGCCATGACCCCATTTTACACGACTTTTTGTGTGCCGTCTTTGATGATTTCCCTTTCTGAGTGATAAACCAGCAAAGTATATACAGTACTGATAACTATCTCCTTGTTGTCTTGACCTTCATGATGGAGCAAGCATAAAACTCTTCATCATATAGATTTGCCCCACAAGTAACTTTACATAAATAACAATAGACAAATATCACCGATTTTAATGTAAACTTTTTTGCCAACTCATCTCACACATCAGTCAAATGCTGTCGCATGACCAGTTCAAAATAGGAGATCAAATAGAAAAATAACTGTCCAAATCTTTTGAGTGGAAATCACAAAGCTACTAGTACCATCAGTTGTGTTAAAAGCATAGGGTCTTGTGAACTACATTCTGTCATGACTGTGGAAAATTCAAATCAATCCACAGATGCTGAACAGCAATTTTTTGTATGTAAATCAGTTGCATCCTTTTTGTTTAAGATGGTTGTGACTCATCCAAGATGAAAAATGAAGAAGATATATTAAACTCACCATAAATATTCCTGTCATGACTAAATTTGCAGTTTTTAAGTTTTTTTTTAATTAAAGATCTCAATAATGATAGGACAAATTCACCCAGTTGGAATTTCATGTGTTATTTGCGTTGAGTACTGTAAATGTACCAGATGTAACAGTTGTGTGCGTAATTGCAGATATGGAATATTTCATAAAAGCTGTTTGTGATTATAGGGCATCAGTTGTAATATGTGAATGTTAAATTATGTGTAAACTGTGTTCTCTAAACATCGTAGAGTCAATCAGAGCCAGGCATGTAAAAGTATAATTACCTTGCTAAGCTACATTTACTATAGACAACTTTGGAAAATTGAATCCAAATAATATATTTCGCATAGAAGAAACATTTGCTGTTTCTTTGGAAAAAGAACAGATCAAAAATTTCAGGATGCTGACTTGACTGTAGCTGGTTTCCTGCATGGATGTGGAATCCAAGGTGATCAGAAGAAAACTTGAAATACCAAGAGTAATAATCTTGATGCGATGCCCAGCAGAAAAGAAACTTAATCAATGGATGACACCCGGGGCTGCCGATTAATTGCATATATATGAAAGGGAAAATGGCGGCTCCTTGTCAAGACGTGGCAAAACAGTTGATGGGTATTGATTCACCAGGCATGTTATCGAATGGTGACTATTTCTTTCAGATAGCCAATCTCTCAGCAAAGTACTCCCTCAGCTTGAAATTTTCTTCATGGGTTTTATTTTAATCAATTTTAAGTAGAGCTGCGCGAAAAGATACACGTTTCCCTTTTTTTCCTGGTCCTTGTACTTCCAACCTACTTTTTCAGTGAAATTGTGAGCAGGAATGTTGAAGAGCAATCTCAGGGCCATAATGTTGAACAGAATCTTCGTAATGCAGCATTTTGCCTCCCAAAAATGTGCAGAATCAGCTTTTCATAAATGCAGTCCTAGGTACTGATGCTTTGCAGTGTGGAGAGAATCCGATGCTTTGCAGTGCGTAGACCGCCGCTTTGCAGTGTTGGAGAGCATCTGAACATTGACCTCTAGTGTCAATCAGAACAAAATACCGTATTCCAAGTTTTGCTACAACTGAAAATACATCCATGGAATATGATATATGCCTTGCATGCTGTTAATGTTTCTGCATTTCATCTCTCTCCAGCTTCTTAAGTTGCGTTTATTTTTGAAAGACACGAGTGATTAGTCTTTTATTGGTGTCGTGTTTGACTGTCGAATTGGATTGGGTCATTTCGTTGTCTGTTTTTTAATCTAAGTTGAAGATGACTTCTCTGTGTAGTCAGCTTGAGCAGAGTAGTTCCATTGCCAGCAAAGACAGGTCACAGTTTTCGTTGCCAAAATAAGTCCGCAAAATAAATAGATCAGTGAACTATCAGGTCTTGGGGCTGAAGGAAATTGATAAAAATTTACTGGAGAGAAAACAAAGCAAAACATTTGGTGGCACATTAATATTGAACATGTCATAGCCAAGACAGGCATTCACCTACGTGATAGCCCAAGAAACAATTCTACCATGGCAAATAGACAGACGTGATCAATATACAAGGAATCCTGGGGCATAAAATGTAGAAAGGCCATTAATGCCGGAAATATTGACCCTGGTACAGTAAATACTAGGATTGGTTGGGCAGATATTATGTTGATGTTATCTGTAGTAACCTTTCATTCTGATTAAAATTCTGAGATAAGATTCTACTAGATTTACTGAAAGATCTGTAGGGGAAGAGCGGGATGTAATTCCACATCTCAGAGATGATACCTGTATTTGAAATCGAAATCTGGAGATAACAGACAGGACAGTAGCTATGATAGGTGGGTTAACTTTGACCCGACCTCAGGTTAGCAGCATCTATGTGGGTGGTCTAACAAAGTTTTGTAGTCAAATCAGTGCAATTTGATAGACGAAAATAGAATTTAAAATTCGTGGTTTACAGGAAAGAATCTGGAATTAAATATATGGTTTCTAGGCAATGCTACTGTCACAGAACACGCACAACAAAGTGAAAATGTTGAGGATACTGAGTAAAAGGGTAGGATTTCTTTGATATAATTGCCATTTCTTAATAAAATGTACGTAATGAAATCTATACAGATGTGTCACAGAAGGATGAATAGATGAATTGAGGAGGAAGTAGCAATGTAAGGCGTAACAGAGACCAATTAGAAAGACTGATGAGATTTCAGAAATGCGAGCCATTATTGTTATATGTGAAATTACCCATAATTCCTGTACCTTGTATGAAAGGCAAGTATGGTTTGGTCATGAAGCCTGGCCAGGTTTTAGTAATTTCCTAGAGAAGAGTAGTGTTGCTTTTACGTTCTTCTATTTCCTTGAAGCGTAGGTTTTTCATCAGGGTGGTATTTAATGGAGACGTTACTCTGTCATCCCTGGAATTTTTTATTATTATCCCGCTAGACAATCGAGATTAAGTCTTGTGAGAGAGAACCTTCCAGAACTATGCAATGATTCTAGGAAGTCTGCCTTAGCTTTTATCAACACCTTCTGCAGCAAAATCTTTGTGCACTTTTGCTGAAATTGTGACATTTTGAGAGGTGCTGTGTACTGTCACGCTCAGTTTACATGAAGGAGACACTGGCAGTTCAAACCAAACAGTCAGAGTTTTATCATTTCAGTTCTGTCAAAACAAAATCATTTAGAAGTCACGTTACACCATATGAGATACAATTGTCATAGTTAAGAAGTTAAAATTTACATTCTTTATAATCCAATTTTAGAATTTCACCTGCATGTATCAATGTATGGGTCTGATATGGTTGCTTTTAAGAAGTGATGGAAATGGTATGGTCTTTTTATGTACAAACAAACCGACAGACACATCAAGAGGTATCTTTCCAATGCAAAGGATTATGTCCCGGTAGTTGTAAAATATGAAACCCAGAGACCAAAATGTGTAAAAATGTCTGAGTGAAGTGGGAATGTATATACTATGCTATCTAGACTGACGTAGTTTATCCCAGAACAAGCATTAAGCGACAAGGGTCTTGCTTGGTGTAACGTTTGATCAATTCTCATCGCGGAAACATTCTGTGTAACATAGGATGTGACTAGCTGAAAAGCTGTTTTGTCACGTTTGGTATTTGCCAACGAGAACTTTACCATTTGGGTAATTGCTTTATTTGCTGTTTTTCACCAAACAATTTTAGTTTTGTATACTTTCAGTTCCACACGTTTGAGAGCAAAGATAAAGTTTTATGGGAAACTGTGTTTGTGCAGTGTTTACAGACACGCAGACAGATGTAAACTTTGAAAAGTGGGACAGACATGCAGGTAGTTTGTGGTACTGACAAGTAGACACAAACAGATGGGTAAAACCAGAGTACAAGTATATACAATGTACATAACATCATTGACCTCAAAGTCACCTAACATCCATAGTTGGGTGATATATTCAACAGTGCATGCAAAAGTAATGGCATCTCAATGATATAGTTCCATTTAACAGTGCTGAAGGAACAATTGACTTTTAAATGCCTTATTAGTTGTCAGGGTAGGAAAAATTGATGTTCCTTTCTTTTCTTAATTCAACCTCACCTTTTGATGAGCTTCTTGTAAAGCTACTGATCTCAGTCGTAGATTTTTTTGGATATTGATGCATGTAGAAACATAAACTTATTCAAACTGGTCCAGTTTATCGTGGGTGTTCGTAGAAATTAAGACAGTGATTTATATATAAACCAGTCATGGACTTCTCTTGCATTTTGGTTTGGCTTTCAAAAAGTGGAAGAAAACCTAGACTTTACCCAAAAAACAGGTTAACAAACAGACTTAGGTACACTTCAAAGAGACAATTTTACCATAATCACAGGGCCATCTAAAGTGTGGCACCATCATAGGGCCATCTAAGTCTACCACCATCACACGGTCATCCAAGTCTGGTACCATCAAAGGGCCATCTAAGTCCACCATATCACAGGGCCATCTAAGTCTACCACCATCATAGGGCCATCTAAGTCAACCACCATCACAGGGCCATCTAAGTCTGGCACCATCACAGGGCCATCTAAGTCTACCATCACAACAGGGCTATTTAAGTCTGGTACCATCATAAGTCTACCATCACCACAGGGCCATCTAAGTCTGGCACCATCACAGGGCCATCTAAGTCCACCACCATCACAGGGCCATCTAAGTCTACCATCACCACAGGGCCATCTAAGTCTGGCACCATCACAGGGCCATCTAAGTCCATGAAGTGTTCATGTATGATTACACTTATACCAAAGACAGCATTTCAAAGGAGATTGTAAAATTCAAATTGCTGTTCTCCATGTTCAGCAAGACTCTAGATAACTTTTTATGTGTTTGATAAATAACCAATATGCCAAATAACACTACCGTACTCGTCCGAGTATAAGCCCCCGGTTCGGCAACACTAAATAGCTGTAAAACTAGGGGAGGGGCTTATACTCGAGCAACCCCATTTTATCTGGCATGGACGCTTGATTTATGCTAATTTTATGCACGATTTTTTTCAACACCACTTGATCTTTCTATCGCTTTCAAAATCGACTTACACATCCAAAGAAACTGATTGTACAATCTCTGAATACAGAAGTGACATTTTGGTGAAATTTCAGCGTCAAAAAACCCCCAAACTTGAAACAAAGACGTCATCAGTGTATGCTGCTGATCAACAGTAATGTGAACAGGCATGCATTGCCTACATGGCCAGGAAAGGCAACTCAATATTCCAGTATCAAACCGTCTACATCTTGTGAAAACAACAACATAGCAGTGAAAATTGTAATAGTCACCAGGAAAAGTCTTCACAAATGAAAGGATAATTGCTTCAAACAAAAGAAACTGCATGTTTCAAGCATGAACACATCGTGGCTGTGAATGAAAATGAACAATGGCCGACAAGAGTGAGACTATTCTATTTAGGCGACGGGGGTGAGCAGGGTCAAAGAATCAAGATAGTGCTGGGAAACGTGTCATTTTCCTTACGATGCTGTCAAGGGAACTCCAGTTTCGCATTGTTTTAACATCTTTTAATGGTTTCTTTATTATCTAAAAGTAATTTTACCAAGTTAAATGACCAAATATACTCTCCTAACCTTTCTGTATTTGAGTTACACTAGGGTAGGGGCTTATACACGGATGTAATGAATTTTCTAAAATCCTCTGAAATCAGTAGGGGGGCTTATACACGAGCAGGGGCTTATACTCGGACGAGTAACAGCAAATAACACTAAATACTTGCAAGATCTCCTCCAAGTTGTGTATGCTTCCAGTTCTCACAATGATTCTAAAGTACTGTAGGTTCAATTTATTTGCTGGTTTCAAATTTGTCTACATGCTCAGATCCATCCCTCAAGACAATTTACACCCCCTCAAAACTGTCATGAAGGTGTACAACTAGTGTGCAAGAACACAACACTGATAGGAGAAATGCAGGTATTGGATTTCAATTACTACCAGTTGATGGGAAATTACAGCATTCGCTTGATTAAATCAAGAAAACAGATGCATTGCAAATGCCGGTGCCTTTATCCTCCTAACTGCTGGATATGTGTCTGTGATACCGAGACCTCAGTGGCTGTTGAAAGTGCATATCGACCAAATTTTGGTTTCATTTTGTGCTGTAATCTTGGAAGACTTCAAGCTGATTGCAAGGCATATTAACTTTCACCGCTGCAGAATTGCCAAACTTGTGATGTCTGCCCTGGCTATGCACATTTAAATGGCATTTGTTCCTTTGTAGAAAAATTTGTAAACACCCTTGACTCTATAGATGTGGAAAAAAATTGAAATTTTTTGCCTGATCTTCTCTGCTTGTTGTACCAGATGAATGATGTACTGGGTCTCTCAGAACAAAATGCCATTTAAAGTTCACATCAGGGGCATACATCAAAAGTGTGGCAATTCTGCAGCAGTGGAAGTTAATATGCCTAAATGGCATTTGTTAATAGTGTACCCATAGCTTGATCTTTTTTGCAGTCGCCTTAATACATGCACAAACAAAACTTAAATATAATGTAATGTTGATCAAAGTCCTTGAAAAATTTATGATGTACATAGAGTGGACAGAATGAATGTTAAAACATTTCTCCAATTTAGGAAAATAGAATATTGCAGATTTAGTTATAAAACGATTTGAAGTGAGGCGAACATTATTTTCACAGAACATTTGCTTCCGATTGCTTGTTTAATGGTATTTGTACATGTGTTCTGAGAGACCTAGCACATCTATATTCATCTAGTACAACAAGCACAGAAAATCAGGCAGAAATCTCTAGTCTAATAGAGCTGACTGTTCACAGAAAATTTCCACGAACTAGCAGAAGTCTTGCAAGTTTGTCTGTTATTGGTCAATTGTTTCAGCATTACCCGGGTGGATAAGCTGCCACTATATGCATGTAGTACACATGTTTTTAACCTTCCAACATGCTGGAAGTTTACACGAAAAATCGTTAATGCTAACTGTAGGCGTCAGTTAACTGGGTAAATTTCCACAATTTCTGTCTATTGTAATCAATTAATATTGTTGTGGCCATCTTCCAAAAGAATGTTTTGAACAACAGACAAACTCATCCTCTTTTTTTCCCTTTCATCCCCATTTCCTTCTCTAGAGGTCCACCTTTACCATAGAAAACAGTGGGAATGGTTCAAACCACTGTGGTGAAAGGGATAATGCAGTACTGTTTTCTGTGAAACATTTTCATGCATTCACTCTACTCAAAGTTACTGGTTTGTGTCACCTGTTGTATGGATATTATATATTTATCTTTATCACCAGACAAGAGTGTCTGTAGGAGGAGATCAACTGTTTAGTTCTCACCTTCTCATCTAGGTGGTCTGTCTGACTTGTTTCCCTGTTGGTGTGCTTTTTAAGCCTTTCTTTTTTTCGCCTCAAGTCTTTTTCCACCTTTCAAACAAAAGTCATTGGTTCAACAAAGGTTCAGCCACAAAAGATAAATTTTGAGAGAACCCGTCTCAGGTTTCGCCTTAAAAAATATTTTTATTTTTCCAGAAGTACAAACATTGGCACAGTAGTGTTTAAATTTGTAAAGTGAATGAATTTACTGGTGAAACTCTGAAACAGGTTTGATGCATTTACATCACCAACATAATCTCTTATCACTCACTTTATTCATACATATAGGAATTTTGAAAGTTGTTATGATCTTGCTTGAGTGCCCTGGTGACTGGATTGTCATATTGTCCATGTCCATGGGTTCTTGGTAACCCAACCAAAATGCCCCTGCTTTGTTGAGGGGTCTCCAAACAATACAGTTAGAATGTTAAGACAGATTTGTAGTAGACCACACATAATCACAATGCAATTAATCAGAAACCATGTGTGTAAGTTAATATTTTGAAAAGTATTTCATCTATCTATATATCCTCCATAGTGATAGACAATTCAAAGGGGAAAAATGAACTTGATAACATTGAAGACGCTTTTGAAGATTGGCCTCATCATTGATTGATGAATGATCTTTTGATGGCATAGGTGGAACCAATAGGTGTGTCTTTATTCTCTTTATTCTGGTAGATGGGTGCCATCTCAAATAAAGGTGTTTGTGTGGTTTCAAGAGGCCAGCTTTCCCTGTCAGTTTTAGTTATTTCTGGAGTTTGACCTCTGAGTGATGGATGACACACCAGAGTACTGTGAACCAAAATAAATTTAGAAAATGTTACAAGTGATTGCCACCTGATGATATCAATTTAGCTTGAGGAAAAAAAGGCAGAATTAGCCAGTGACTGTTTAGAAATCAGGGTTTTGGAAATTTATGACTATAGTCTGCGTTGTATCATATTTTATTGACTATTCACAGCAAAGCACTTTCTGCAAAACAAAACCAAACGACAAACTTAGCCTGTTGAATGTGATATGTTTACAAATAGTTTTAAATGTTACCTGGGAATGGGATTTCAACAAAATGGAGAATTTAGTTTCTTCAGCTGTACTCTGTCAGTCAGTTTAGAGCCAGAAATAAATGCCATAGCGAGAGCCAATCACAGTTTGTGACAAGAGTGTCATCTTCATAGGCACATGGTTCGGACATTCATTGTGGAGAAAAAAAAAATGATTTGTCTGTTGCTGTAGTTTCATTTTATTGTGAAATTCTCATAATTGCATACAACTTGTTTCAGGTATGGCTAAGGGGTTAAAACCAGTGAAAGTCAAACTACTTCATGTTCAAAATAAGTATGATTTTCATGAGATAATGATTGCTGAAGGTTGAGTGTACTGACCTTCACCTTGTTAGCCATTGTCAGTCAATGAATTTGACCCAGTAGATCTGCAGTAACATCCGCAGTAGAGTCCAGGCGTCTTACAGAGATGCCTGAGAAAGATTGAGGGCAATTTGTCTCAGAGTGTTCTTGTCCAGGTATACTCTCATCCAGGCTACCTGCGGGATATTTTCAAGGGCGTACCCTCTATTGTGGAAATGTAGTCAGACTGTCTGTGGAATCTGATGGTTAATGGAGTTGTCTTCTTATGAACACACACTTTGAATTGCTAGAGGTAAAACAGCCGAGCTTAGCTAGCCACATTTGGTACTTTGTCAATCTCAGCATTGAGAAATCCTCCCCACAAATCTCAGAGATGTATGAATTGCCCTCAGGTCAGTGTAAATATGAGACAAAGCAAGGGGAGGGGAAGTCTTTACTAGATCTTGCAGGTCAGAACTTGGAGCAGAGGTCCCTGATTGGAAACATGTTAACGTGAGTTCCGGTGTCAGAGCTAGTCGTTGCTGTACAAAAACTCTGAAACGGAATCTTCATCCGATAATAAGGATAGTTAAGAACGTGGCAGACAATGTGTCTCAGAGGCTATTTTTTCATGATTTCACACAGGTTCTATTATTACCGTTCAACATGGTATGAAATTCTAGAATTGATGAAGCAAATTGCACTATACTTAGGTTGGATGACCGTTGTAAATTGGGGAACAACAACTTCAATTTTTTCCCAAGTGAAGACACTATCTCCATTGTTAAATAATGGCTAAGGAAGGGCCTAGTAGTGAACTCCTCCCTACAAGTAATATTCGTAATGTTAAAGCCCTCAGTTGGAATGCAGCATCCACGAGCCCTAGGGAGGAACAACTAGGTTAGGTAGCTAGCAAAGTGAAAATATTTTTTCTTGAAAATTGCCTCCCGAACAGAATTCCCTTCCTTTGTGGAGACACCGTGCTGAATCTGTAATGTGCCGTAATATTCTAAAAAGAGCAAAGGCTGCTCCCAACAGACATTCTTTCCGGGAGTCTAATTTTTTAAGAAGAAACAGTCAATGAACAGTGTACCTTTTCATAGAGTTTGTGAAATTTGTGATAAAAAAATGATGACGCTTGTATTTGAAATGTTTTGCCTAAGGCATTTTAGTCTTCAGCTTTATAGATTTCTGAACACTGGTTTTCTTGTGAATCTTGGTAAGACTTATTTAAAATCAATGAAATGCACGCAGTTCAAAGTGGCATTGTTTGTATTCCCACTTTCTATTTTTAGCCATTGTGTAGAGGAGGAAAAAAAAAATTATGTTGGGACTATATCAAGTTTTCAGAAAGCATTAGATAGAGCAAGATTTTCAAGTAGTCCTGAGATGTGGTTTTGCAGGGAAAAAGGAAGCCATATTCTTGGCTCTTAGACTTTCCATTTTCACTTTGGCTTATCCAGGTCTGTGATATCTCTTTTTCTGCTCGATTGCTTGGAGACATCCTTCAACCACGTAGATTCCTTTGGAAGTAGCTATATCCTCTCTGTAACCAACAATTTATGCACATATATGGATAAATATTTTATATGTAGTTGTTCATATCACCCCCAGATACATGTACAAACAACTTGCATTATACACTGTTCTGTGTCTCTGGCTTTGAAAAATGTCATTTGATTTAGTTTGACAAAAAAGCGTTCAACTTTTTGTACTCAAGTAATCTGTGCCCTAATTTTAATCTAGTTGTGTGACATTTAAGTCCTTTAAACTCTCAGAATGATATCTTGTGCTTGTAAAATGTGTTTGCACAGAATTGGATTGTTCATTTACGATGGATGTATTTGGGCAATCATTGTAACAAACTTGAAGGAGATTCCTTGAGTTCATTTGGTACAGGCATACAAGTGTCATTATCACATTGTCATTCGTGTGAATTGATTTAAAAATAATCTAATTAAAGTGTAATGATATTTCTGCAAATCATGGGAGATTTCAAATCATGAGAGATTGATGAGGAAGGCGAACATGTTTGGGAGTGACATGGATTAATTTTTAATGTCAGATGATGAATTCAAGGTGGTGCCAACGTTCAATCTTTGTACAGAAAAGGAGGAGGAATGAAAAAAGGTGTGTGATGTATTCACCCATGAGTAATATGCAGTATTAAATAGGCCTTGTTGTTGTCTTGTGTGCATAAAAAATCTTCCATGATTAACAAGATCATCGACAATGCCATCGTGCATATCCCATAATCTGGTGTAGAGCTCAGCCATGGATCCCTAGCAAGAAGCTGTCACAACCAATCAGCTTGCAGGGATAATGGTTGCTGAACTATGCTGCTCTAAGGTTACCCAGAAATGCAAGGCACAGCATTTTTGAGCCCAGTTATCTAATAAAAAGTTGTCCCATGCGGTTTTCCTCTCTGTAATGGAATATTTATAAATATCATAAGATTGGATCATGTTGCATACAGTTTGCAGAGTAAAGGGACAAAAGCCAGGGATGATATTTTGTCAGAGCAAAGTGTGCAATATAGGCCAATACCTACTCCAAATAATCCACCAGTAGCAAAGTCTGTACGCCATCTGAAGTCAAATATGACCTTTTTGGTCTCCTAGAATAAAACAAATGTACACTGAATATGGTCAAAGTGAAGTCAGCAGTACTGACACTAACAAACCAGCTATCTTCTTGGATGTGGTTGAGGGATTGAGGAAAATATGATGAAGAGAATGTTATGGTATGGCTGTTATGAAAATATGGAAGCTGCAGTATATCAATGTAGACATAGAAGATTTATGGATATAAAGAGTTGGTTGTTAAACACAGTCATTAACATGGCAATGATAGAGGTCAATAGAAGATAGAATATAGTAGATCTTATGACAAACAACAATTATGCAGTTCAGAAATGTGAAGTGCACAGCTGGAACAGACAACATTATTCGAGCTTATGTTACATAGACCATGTTCCAATGATGATGGCGACTGGCTTTATGCAGTCATGATGTTCAGTGTTGTACCAGGCAATTGTGACAAGCTTCTGTTGTGTAGCTAACTTGCTGTAATTCATAGTACTGCCACAATATATTGTTACAAAGTTAGCATGATGTGTTTTGTAGCAATTGTTTGTGTAACAGTCAATTAGCAAAACCCAATGCTGAAAGATTACACAATTACAAAAGTGTGCTAGAAAATTCACCGAGTATTAAAAATCACTCCAGTCTATCATGTCAGTAGTTTTTGAAATTTGTCCTTTTCTGTAGAATTTGCTCAGCTTATGGAAATGCCGATGTTTTCAGGGACTTTCATCTTATTGAATGACAGACAGTAGCAGAAGGTCTTTTAAGCCGTTACTCATAGAATTCAGTGTTTTTTACCTTTCTAGCCCATGGCCCTTGCTGTGATTTTGTTATGTGTATAACAATGTGAAAGCACAGCGTAAATGCATTAAGACATCATAAGTGTTGGCTGTCTTGTTCCAAGTAAATTGCATCCATCTCGGGGTAATAATCACCAATATTAAAATGTTATCAAAATGTACATATTTTTGGCTTGCCTTCAAATTTTGTAGTGTGTTATTAGAATGCTTAGTGCATTAAAGCCACTTTTTTCACATGCTGCCTGAGAGATATCAGATTGATAGTGTCAATGCTTGTGTTTTGGAAATGTAATATTGTGTTTTTAAGCTTTAGTTTGTATGGAAAATGTACTGAGGGGAAATGTGTTGAAATTTTTCATTTTCAATGATTGTAAGTTTATGAACGCAATACCATTACCTGTTGCCATGGAAACTGTCATACAGCAGGATCAAAAATGTGATTCCTGTAGATTGCTAAAAGTAAGCTAGTTTTTATTGCCATGGTTACATCAGTATGGTATTGTAGAAAGCAAGATGAACTTGTGAGTCATGATTTGTGGAAGTATCATGGAATTTAGACAAATTGTGTAACATGACAACCTTTTAATTTTCACCATTTACTATGCTGACATTAATGAAGCACCAATTCAAGATTTTATCCTTTCTGGCCTCTTTATATATCGGCCATTTCCTGAAAGAGACAAAGTTTTGTGTGGCTTTGAAAATGTTTTTGAACTCTTGACATTGCCATATGACATGTTACAATATTGTTCAGATAAATTCCACCTCCAGTGTTGTCCAAGATGAATTTGAAGGGTAATTATAGCGTTTGGGCTACTTGGAGAATGTATCTGTGAGATTGCCATGTACCGGTAGCTGTGAATTTTACAGTGGAAGTGAACTTCTGCATGACGTGTAGGACATTGAAGAGGAAAGGGAAATTCTGAAGCTGATGTTTTTTTAAAATTCAATATTGTCAAGACAGCTATCATTCACATCTGCTGAAGTAGGAGAGGCAATCAGACATTGGCCAAAATTGCTTCTGTATCAGATGATGAAGTTTGAAAGAGGAAATTTAGATTAAAGTTTGTGATATTTGAAATATGAGATTTTGAAAATATCAAATTGAGATGCTGGGAACATTTTGAAGTACCCTGGTTTTGATATTATAACCCTGTACAACGGTAGGATCCAAGTATCAGATTTCCTGACTGTAAAATTAATATTTCTTGCAAAGTACACAGTCTCCTTACTTCAGGTAGAAATGCATCATTTTTCTAGAGGGAAGATTTTGATTCTTTAAAAATCTTCCCCAGTTTAATGTTTTTTTTTGTTTTCTTGGCAAATAACTCATCATGGTGTTTCAGATTGGCCAGTATGTATGCTGTTTTGAAATGTTTTATAATATAGCTCTCATCCTAATTCCTGTTTTCATTTTGTCTATGTGTGATATGTCTATAGTTTGGTCAAAGCTTTCATAGCAGCCAGATTGCAGGTCAACTATGATAATATGTGACTATGCATCAGAGAGTTATGGAATTTAACTCTGATCCTGAAGAGAAAAAGAAAACCTTATGTAAATGGTCTTTTGGGCATTGAATTCCTGTGAATGTTGAAGCTTTCATAAACAGAAGATTTCTGTTGTGATTCCCAACGGGCTTTATTTGTTGGTTGCTGTTCTCAGACTGTTTACTCCTTCTGAAATGACTGTCTCGTGCATCCTAGCTCAGACATGACATTTTTTAAGTTGAATGGAAGAAGACCCATGTTACAGGTAATTCAAAAATATCACCATTTGTCAGTCTGCTTGCCATATTACAGCAGACTACTTATTGCGTGCTGGCACAGGAAGAAATTGACTGTGAAAATCAGAAAATGGTACCATGCAGTCAGCTGAGCAATAGAAGCAGACACAAGGATTTTTAGTTTAGAAGTTTACAGGAAGAGCAGACTTCATTTTATCTGTAAATCGCTTTTTTGAATTTTTATGACAGGAAATTTTTAGTCGTGGAAGTAGTTACGTTTCAGTGTGAGTCTGAACCCTTTCAGGACAATTATTAACAGTGCATCAGTAATGTTGCTGCTCTTTCCTGTAAAACTCTAATCACTCCTGGTAATCTAACAAACGCTATCCCCTGCTAGCCTCAGTGCTGCCGTGAAAATTATGGGAAAGTACAGAAAGATGTACAAGATGATTAAAATGCAAATCTCAGAGGGAAGGTTTGGAGAGTTGAGGCGTGAGAGTGACAAGTTGGTTTGATTACTCACCATACTCAGCAATAAAGGATGAATCATAGACTGAAATGACAATAAGAACAATAAACACTAATTACATTTTCCAAACTGTCACTTTTATGGCCCTACATAATATTGACCTTTGCACATCCCAGAACTCAACCTATCTGTCTGGTGAACAATTAATATAAAGATCACTTGAAGATTATTCGCATAGCTGGAAACAAAATCATCTGACAAAAATTAATTACGCAAACCAAACGTTTTCATTCAGGTTTCAAATGCAAGATATTTCTTACCAAGATCACAATCATATTTACTTTTTAATCTCTTATGATTTGCTTTCACATTTATATTTTTGGATTTTGAAGTTCAAGATTCACACTTTTAATTAGCTGGCTGAATGGACCATTGCTGTAAGTTTGTTAAAAACCCAGATGTGATGATCTAGCCAGAAACACATGTAGGTGAGTGTTTGCCTCTATGCTGCATAGGCAGGACTGTGATGTGTAAGAGGTGATCTGCAAAGGTTTGAGTAACTTTGACCAGTGCCATTGAAGCTTGAAGTGTATTCTAACAGAAATGCTACAAACTGCCAGAATCTTGCTGCAATTTATCTTGAAAATGTAGGAGTTGTGAATCGATAATTACCCTCGTGTGACTTGATATTTTCCTCTTTCTTGTTCATTTCAAAGATTCTACTTACGTTCAGTTGAACACTGTAGTTCCACGGTAGCTGTTGCAGTCACTTTCAAATTGAAATAAAAGAGCATGTAATCGCTTTTTTTTGCCAAAGAAGTTAGCAGCTATCTGAAGTCAATATCGAGAGTGGAGTGACATATCTTTGCCGAACTCCTAATGCCCTAGTACTTGAGGTCACTGTCATGACAACGGCAGATAGATTGTATGATGTTGATACAGTCAACTATTCTCTCTCCCTTTTTCAAGTACCTCTGGTTTCTGTGACAGATGTAGGAAAAGAGTGTAGGTTTTTAGAATCAAGATGCTATTTCTGTTACTGTCATGCTTGTGCCCGACTCCAGCTGCCTTTAAGTTCTTAGATCTAAGGTCAAGAAATATCCAAGTACCCAAGAAGATGAAATAGCTGAGTAAACATGATCAGCATGGCAGAATTGTATTCTCTTCCCAGCGTGAGTTGGCTATAACTAAGTTTACATTGAGACTGCTGGAATACAAAGACAGCTTTGCCGGTCTCTTTCATCCTGGCTGGCTGTCTAAAGAAGTGATAGCAGTCAACAGATATTTTTGGTAGGTTATATCTAACTAGCTTGGGGTCAGAAGTATTTTGATATTTTATATTTTGAAGAACTCAAGATATTGCTGTAAGAGGAGATGATGTAATGTATATGGACAGACATACAGCATCAAAGGATGAACGGCACAGCAGTTTGTCAAACTTTCCTCTAACTTTCCTTTTCATCTGTACTACCTACTTGTGAATAGCTTCATCATTTTCTCCATTGCAGCATGTGTCGAATTAATCATTGTAAGAACTGGGTCATCATTCATGTGGGGAGAAAAAAGATAACATTTTTGTAAGCTAGGAAGTCATAGCGAAACATGGGATGCAGCATTTGAAATTCTCCTCATCATGTTATAAATGAGTGTAGCAAGGAAAGATGTCTCACTGAGGGGGCTGAAAATAATTGAAAATAAATGTACACAGGAAAGATTAGACACGATTTGACGCAAGGAGAGGGTTTTATTTAGAATGATTTTGTGATTGAATGCCAGAGTTCAGATAGAAATTTGACAAGCTTCATGTGGGTCAGTTAACCTTGCTGTATAGTCTGTACACTCATGTGTCTCTGACAACTCTCATCAGCATTTAAATTAAACCGCTTCAATTACTGAAAAGCTGGGTTTTTTTTCCTTATCTGAAAACTGGTGATCTTTCTATTTTCAATATTCCTATGCTAAGTAAAAAGGTGGCCTTAACCCACCGTATGGGAAGCTAATATAGTTATTTGTGTGTGTTTGTGGTTTTTTCCCTGAGGGGAAAATAATTTTGATTCTGGATTTTGAGTTGCCTGGCTTGTCACGGAGGTATGTATGTTTGTTTGTAGTTTGTGTTCTCTGGAGTAGATATCCAAAGAAATATAGTATTCCCAATTTATTACTGCAAGTAAGTAATTAAGGTAATATGCACCTCGAAAGTGAAAGACTCAAACTTTTGCTCAAACTTTCCTCAGTGAAACTTTCAGCCATTCTCTTACCAAAGCAAGAATAAAAATCAGAGGTCACCGTGCAAATTTTGGTACTACAGATACAAATAACTTGTGATTTCTCGATATTTGAAATCCAAAATGGCCGCCACCCCTGTGTTAACTCTATGAGAAAAAATAAAATTTTCGATTTTCGAAAAACTAAGACAGTGAAAACTTTTCTTTCGCCAAGAGCTTCAAAATGAGCCCCCACAATTTGTAGGTCAGAAGAAAAGTGATAAAATTTGAAGGCCTGAATTTCTGTCCCGAGTTGCGTTCTACCTTAAGCTATTGAATACAGAAACTATGTTGACTACTTTAAAAATTTACTAGTGAATAATAAAGTGGGGCATTTTATGAACATTGTATCAATTAGGACCCTTTGCCCTGTTTCAAAAAAGGAACAAACTCTTAAAAGAAATTTATGATATTGAAATGAGAATTTATGAATTCAGTCAATTCCAGCCGCCCAGTGTTAAGATGATTACTTTGCAAATAATACCGGATATTGAGCCACTTGGCTTGTATTATAGTTGGACTATCTTCGTAGGAATAGAGTTGATGTATGAAGGTGAAGTTCGTTTCTAGATCATAGATTTCTTGGATACTCCATGCGTAGATTGCTTACAAAAATGTTACATTACTGTTTCCCTGGGAACTTTTTACCAGGTGTGTTGAATTTTATTGATTATGGTCATATGATAATAATATTCCTCTTCCAGATTTTTGCTAAAAGACAAACTGAGATATTGGAATATGAACCATCAAATAAAACGAAATATTACTGCCAGTGCAGAATCTTTAATTGTGTCTTTATCAGGGAGTGGCATTTAAACTTTCATTTATTTTGTCATGAATTTTTCAAGTTTACTGAACTGATCTGGTTATATTTTACTTACCTGAATAGTGTGTTAAATTGCTATTCAAGAGAGCAATTAAAACAGCAAACTTTCAGCTAATATTGCAAACTATTTCTCATTTAGTAGACTACATCAGTTAATAATTGCAGTAAAGATGCAATGACTGTACAGTTTTAAGGGTGTGCATCGACAAATACTATGTTGCTTGATCATCTACTTGATGCTGTTCTTAGCGACAGAAACAAGGAAAAACGGTGGAGCTGAGCGAGAGCAACTCATTGATAGGTACGGTGAAGTGATCCAAATACCCTAGTCATGCCGCACAGCGTCTTTTACTGAAAGTTGAATCTAGCCACGTCTCTTCAATAATTTGACTTAGATTGTCGGCAACATCAAGGGAATGCTGCTACGTCAATGGTCTGAATAAAATTGATTTTGCAAACATCATTTTTTTTTCACCAATCTGGTTAAACAGAAATAATGTTGTAGATGTGTCTTCCCAGGTCAGAGAATCAGGTTACTAATAGAATCCTTCATGACCAAGAAAACACAGAATCAAAGGAAAATATTAGGCATAATTTCCAAAGCTTGAAAAAATCCAAATCTTATTCTTGACAATATCCAAATCTCATTCTTGACAATGGTGCAAGTATATATCTTTGAATAGAAAGTAAGGTTTTTAAATAACACAAAGCCGCTCATTGCTTTGTTTATGGTTGCCTAGGAGTATACCATGCGGTTGTTATGTCTGGGTTAACTATTCTCAGTTATCTTGTCTTGGTTGGCATATTCTGTCTGTGAGAGCAATTTATGGGCATAAGGGATGGAGAGTTCCTGGGCAGCATTCAGAATATAGTGCAGATATTTGATTTTCCATCCCTCATTTGGCTCTATGCAAGTTTAGACAACTGCTTTCCTACACACAGCATAGTGTGTCATTAATGGGTAGTTGGGTTCCCCTGAGAATTCTCGTCTTCATGCTTTCTCCACAATGGCAAGACAATTATTCCAGCTAACTGCTGTACTTCCCTAAGATTAATCTGAAATATACACAGCATATGTCAACACAGAAGGAGGATACCAGGTCTCACACGATGTCAGGGGATTGCCAGTCCAACTTTGTGAGTTTTATTCTTTCTGTACTGCAAACATATCACAGATTCAAACTGTGTGTTAAATGCAGCGTACTTGCAATGTTATCGTCCAATTTGATGAAAAGGCATTCTGAAGACACATTTCTATTTATTACTGGATAATAAGACAGAAATCAATCAAACATTGAGTATGTATACTCATAAACATTAACTGTCACACACACATAGCGTATAATTCCCTTTGTTTGACGTGTCAGTGCGGTTGCTATGGCAACCACAGTATGTCTGAAAGATATGTGAAACATTGAAAAGAGTGATATCGATGCTGTTAGCTGTTCTGTATCATTTTCTTTCCAAATTTGTAAGAGACATTATGATACCTGTAGGTTTAGTAATGGCTGTTGATTACTACAAGAGGTGAATTACTCCAATTGAGTGCATATTCTCAAGTGAAGGAGACGGATTTAAACTGATGTGACCATGTGCCACAAAGTTTACAAACCGCTAAAACAATTCTAGTGATGGAAAAAAGTCTGGTGATAAACTCAAAGGGTATTCTCTGTTTAACCAATTGTGTGAAGGAAGATATAATATCTGATCTTATTGTTCGGGTGTTTTATGACTTCATGAAATGCCGGTTTCTGAATTTTAGAGTAGTAATTTATTATGTGAAATGAAGAGATCATCCTTTGTAACCTGCTGTCATAAGTGATATTATCACTGTGAACTCATACGGATAGGAATTTACTTAAATATTAGTTTTGTGAAAATATTGACCTCAAGCTGAAATCTGAATGACTTATTTCATGTAGCATGATAATGTCCCCCCAAGTCTGTATAAACCCTACGTTCATGACAAGTCCAGTCTGCAAACCTATTTTGGTCTGTCATTAAATTCTTTTGGATTATTCCCTGCAGCACTTGTAGCCAAGTGAGAAGCTGATATTTAACCAGTAATTGGACAACGATTGTTGGCTGAGAATCAAAAAATGATCAACTTCAATGAAGCAGGCTGTATTTTTTTTGCTACTTACCATAGGTTTGCATTCATAAAAATAGTTGCACATCAGTTAAACAAATTTTTGTCTGACGCACGTTCTCGAAGTGAACATCTCCTCGTAATGTTTTGCCTTCTGAAAAAAAAATCTGGTTTACCTTCAATCAACTTCAATGAAGCAGGCTGTATTTTTTTTTGCTACTTACCATAGGTTTGCATTCATAAAAATAGTTGCACATCAGTTAAACAAATTTTTGTCTGACGCACGTTCTCCAAGTGAACATCTCCTCATAATGTTTTGCCTTCTGAAAAAAAAATCTGGTTTACCTTCATCCCCTTGTCATTTTGTCAGAGTGTGAATATCAACAACATTAAGATGTTCTTCTGACTCAGTCACTTAAAATGTCAAACTTTTCACATATTTTTTCATTTTCTGTATGTCAGATAATTATGACTCAAGTCATCAAACCGTCCCTTTCTTCTCAATCGATGCAAACACCTAATATGGCAAGACTCTGATATTTAGCACACACGTCTTTCGTGCTAGATGGAGGAAAGGGGAAAAAATCAATATCAGATGGATAAAACTGAAGTCAGCCAGGATAAAACTGTCTGAATGATTGAAATATTTTGCATATGAATAGAACTCTGTGTATATGTGATTTGGAACGTTGAAAATAGCAGATTATTCAAGGTGTGCTGTGTGGTTGAAAGGTTACTTGACCAAGGTGATCGAGCTGAACACATTCTATGATGTCCATATTCTTCCTCTAAGAATGCTACATTACTTTGAGTTTACTTTCATACAGATAATGACTAGCAGTAGTTATGTTATAAACAAAATTTATCAGTTGGCTTTTTTCAGCTGCTAACAAAAAATATTTCAGTATATATTTGGGGGGGAGAGAGAGAGAGAGAGAGAGAGAGAGAGAGAGAGAGAGAGTGTGTGTGTGTGTGTGTGTGTACAATGTACATTGTATTCAAGCAATTATTTTGGTACAATAGTGCACAAATGTTAGGCTTTACTTAACCCCCGTGATCTTCAGTCCTATTCTGCCCACAGGTATATATGCAAAGTACGTTTTGTTTTGAGAGATCTGTTGGGCAGCATATATACACTTTGACTCACTGGGTTATCTTATATGACGATTGTACCGAGCAAAGTGTAGCCAGAGCTGTGAAAAATATTGGAGTATGTAACAATGTTTGATGGCAATCATATAGAGGAGAGCAATGAGTTATTCCAGATGAAATCTACTCACAAAATATTGGTGTTTAGGGATGTTTTGCTCAAAAGGCCAGCATGTCTGATTACGGTCTTGTCATAAAGATTCCAGATGTGTGATAGGCGAACTTCAGTCAAAGTGTTTTAGTGTCAATCTATTAACTGTGTAAATTACCATGCGAAATTGAACAAGGACATATGTGGATGAAATGAGAAAAGGAAATCTGAAGTTGTTTTGGTCAACTACAGTTTGTAAAACGTTTGTTCAGAATATGACGTTTGTTGCGATAAAGTGTTTGTATAATGCCTTCTCACAAGTGAGAAGGTGTGAAATGTGATGATGGGTAGGGGGCTTGTATGCTGCAAAGTGAACATTATCAGCCTGGTTGCTCACAAAGAGATGTGACAGAGGGGTGTTCAGGGTAAATTCCAAAGTGGGTGAAAACTTGTGTATGTCAGCCCACAATGTTAGGCCTCAGTGGTTAAGGCAGGAGCCACATCTATTTAACCTTAGAGTTTAAATGACAATTACACTACAATGTAACACAACATTGCATTGAAATGCAATTCCAGCGGCTCATTAACATCTCCCTACATAAAAGGCAATAATATTTGCATAATTACCCAGAATGCACAGCTAATGAGCTCATTACAGAATGGCGGGACAAATAGGAAGGCTTAGCTTGAAGAATGAAAAGTGGGTGGGTGTCACCGTAGCAATGAAGCAAGAGTTTGATGACAATTGGACGAGAGCTGCATCTATGTGAGTCCAGCTTCCATTCAGTGTAAAGTATATGTCCTCTAGAAGACGAAGTCGCTCTCAGGTAGAAAAAAATAGAGATTAATTCTTTCACCATCTTTAAATGTCAAGGTAGTAATAACAGTAAACTGAGTCAAGAGATACCAATGACCGTGCAGAACACTGCTGAAGCTGCTTTTGTTTTGTCACCGTGAGTGTTGTCCATTGACCTGAGAAAAGTGGAAAAAATTTATTGGTAGAATGGTGTCGGAGCATATGGAGTAATGAGAGAGGCCATGTTTTGCCAGTAATTGAAGAGATGTCTGTGGCGGTCCCTGGAGTACAGCGAAAGGTAAAACGTAAAACAAGATCAGTGTAAGTCTCCACCAATTTGTACTGTTGTGGTGTCAACTTCGACGCGCTAGTTTCATCATTTACATTCAGAAACATGGAGAGGATTTTTTCTGTTGGAACTGATCTGGCAAAACCTCAGCAAGAAAGGTAATGCGACAGATATCTAAGTTTTGACATTAGAGACACAATGTGGAACAAGCTGAAAATCGTCCTGAGAATTTCCCTGTTTGAAATTGTGCTTGCCTAGTGCTCCTAATTTTGTTTAAAAAAAAAACGAAACCAAACAAATCAAGAAATAAATGTGGATTGCCATTAGTCGACTCAAGAACCAAGCAAAGGTCTTCTAGACTTAGCAGAAGATGGATTTCATCATTTTGAAAGTAAGTCGGATATCTTGAATATTTGGAATTATTGAGTGGTAGTGTTGTGAAAGGTGTTGAGACCAATATAGAGCTGCTGCATTGCTAGGTCAGTTAGTAGACCAGCAAGATACTTGAGTGCCGTTGAGTAAAAACTTTTCCACTCCGATGATTTATTCACTCAATGTGAAGGGAAGTTCACGCGGCAGTGCCTTATTTCTCTTACAAAGCTAACAGCTCCAGCGAGAAGTCTAATCTGTTATTCTTGGATTGAGTTTTGTTTCATTAAGAAAAGTGTTACCTCATTGAAGCCGTCCGCTATTGTCGGGCCAGTCACTGCAGCAATAAGGTGTTTTCTTTACAAGTGGCATATAATTCAGGCAGCCTAATTTGTTTACTAGTTAACTTTATACCTGATACAGTCACTCTGCTATTGTGTGAACAGTCAAGGAGTACTTTGTTCATGCTACAATTGCCAACCTGAACGGTTTGCTTGCAAACTTCATGTTTGTATTTTCTTCTCATATTGAAGCATTCGGAAGTCCTGGACACAGTTGATTGATTATACTGCTGCTTGCCAAAATATTCTTGGTTTTAGATTTCACAAGTACCAATCAGATGATTTGGCACATTTTTTGTGATTTTCCCCACCCCTGTCCTGCCCCTGCAGCTTTTGAATACAAGTATGTCTATGCAGTAAAATCATGGTTTCCCTGCCCAGTTTTGGCTTTCACAGTTCAGACAGTTTGTCTATCCATTAGAGAATGTCTTGACGTTCAGCCGACAAGTAATGTGGACCTAATTAGTTTCCTTGGAGAAATGTCAGAGTCAGCAAACATTCATGTGTTGTGACCCGGCTAGCACACTCTGCTCTGTGCTCTACAAGTGTAAATTACATAAATATTTCATAACCAATCTCAACCTTTTGTGAAGACCAACCAAATGCAACATTGTGATGCCTTAAAAATATGGTTTCTTGTGTGTCACTGTGATACCGTGTACAATTGAAAAGGAAAAAAAAAATGCATTGTACAGATATTCAAATGACTTGTGAACAATGACAATCATTGAACTTTTAATCCCTAGAGTAGTTTTCTTTGATAGTGTTATTGTCTACATCCTTGTAAAAAAAAATGATAAAATTTGCAGTAGATACATCAAAGGTAATTTGATTTCTATTTCAAAGTCAGAACTGACACTTACAAACCTGGATGAAAGGAAAGTAAATCTGGCAGAGAATTCCAAATGATTAGTTGTATATCCAGAGCAGTTGTTTCTGTCACACATATTACATTTCTACTTTCATTCTCTCTGTGAAATTGACAGGCTTGACGAATGATATGCAATAGTGCAGATCTGCTGATGTATATCTATATTTCTCCTGTGGTTAGGTATCGTTTGCTTGAACTCTAATTAATTCTTGAATATGATAAAAAAAGACAAATTTACCGCTGCCTGTAGGCCTCTTGAAATTGGCAATTCTGACAGTGCTCAGGGTTATCGTTGCGTTTGATCAAATTAAATTTCCTGTCATCCCGCAGAAAAATTTGCATCCTTAAATATATGGTATATCTATTTCTGAGATATGCAAATACAGATATACAATATTTATACAAAATATGTAATATGTAATGATCCATGATATAAAATAAATGATGCATTATTGACACTTTTCTTTTCATATACATGTAATATAATTTAAAGTAACCGGCTATGATTGATTTTCCACAAAAAACCAAGCCATATGCCTGTTGTTGTTTTGATTTAACAGAATTACTATTTATGACATTGTTTCTATGTGTTATAGTAAATTTCCCACATCATTTGGGATTCACTGTCCCATTTTGATTTTATCAGTATTTTTGCAGGAATATGCTAAAAAAAAGCCTTGTGTATGTCTCGTTATAAGGGAAGCATGATATTTTGGAATGTAAGAGTGGATCTTTTTGTCACAATATCAATAGCTTATCTGTAGCTAGTGAATTGCACAACATACACATACACATATGCATATACATTCATACAGACGGGCACACAAATTCCTTTTTATGCCTGTATATAGCTAGTTAATGCATACCAGGACCTGTGTTTGTTAAATTACATGGATATAAATCTCAGTATCTACCTCTCACATACAAATCTTGAATCATTGATAATTAAATATTTAGGAAAAATGTCATTGATAAATATTTTCCTAATACTTATCCTGCATTTTGAATTGAATCAACATCTTTCAGAATACCAACTGAGTGTTAGCAGCAGATTTATAAACATGTAAATTCTATCATTATACAGTCTCAATGATATGTTTTGCTTTATTGCTTTGATGTCATTATTATTTATAATCTTTACTCTGCGACCACAGCGTGACCAATCAGCGGTAAGTTTTTATTTCAGGTGTGTTCTCCCTGTAATTTCCTCCTGCCATACCCCTGCGGGCGACCTTTGTCTTTTTGTGGGTTCGTTGTCATATAGATTTATGCCGTTCTTGTGTGTAGGGGAGATAGTCTCATAGATGAAATGCTTCTTGCATAGTAACCCTGTGTGGAGATCCAACGTGACAATAAGAATCTGACCCCTCTTGACTCATTTGCTTTCAGCTTCTTCGTCATTCATCAGTATGCTGAAGTAAATGTACATTTTTCCACTCAGTTAGAGCCGGCATTGATGTGTTAGGCTACACCCTGATAAAAGCTTTCCTTGTTCATACATCTAATGCTGTAGAATTGGAACACATGATATCTGATCTTGATAAGACAATCATTAACTTTATGAACACTGATTTCCAACCATTCCATTTTTGTGTGAGAACAGTGACAGCAATCATTTTCTATCACTTATAATGAATGTATCCATGGACATCTGACACAGATGGTTCGATCTCCACTATTTTGCCTTCAGTGTTCCAAGCAGGCACATCTTCTAAGGATTGCACAAATGCAGTACATGATTCCTTTGATAGGTTGAATCATTGATGCTCCATCGTCACCAAATCTCTCAACTTTGGTTCTACCGAATGATTCTTCCCCTTTGCATCAAGTTTGATCTACTCAATATCAAGTTATTATCAGCTGACACTTCTCTGCTCTTTCCAGGTTTAATTTTCAGGCAACCAGGTCCACTTTTATCCACTAACATTTCATGTCTATGTACTTTGCCTCATGATGAATTCTCCAATCTCAAAAGAAAAATTTGATTAACAATGTATGGAATCTGATATTTTAATAGTAGATGAAATAAATATATTCAGTTTCCCTGTATGAAAGTGACCCATGTATGCGTCAGAAGAAGTATTTTTTAGACAGTCGCTTCTGTAGTTGCTGAAGGTTGGATCAGCAGGGGTCAATAATGGTTGGCTATTTGCTGTAATGAGAGAGGCAGAGTCTGCCTGTGAACTTGTAAACTTTTGTATTCATGATCGAAATAATTGATTTCAAGGCATCTTTGTGACTGCAGGGCGAAAAACTATGACAGAAATAGGTGACAGTTTTTACAGTTGTATGTTTTTTGAGCTACTCAGTGTACGGTAAAACCAGTCTTTTAACTCGGTGCAGCCAAGTATAATACATTTGTGGTATAGTATGTCTCTATGTGGCTGGTAATGTCTTTTTTATAAATTTGGCACTCCACATGACTGCCTCAGTTATTATGGTAGTGGTGTAATGCTAGTAGAGACAGATAAGTTCAGAATTTATCAGCATGAAGGTGAAAAGCATGGTAGCATGGGATCAACCACAATAATCATTTTTAACTCACTATGCGAATGATGATGTACGTGAAACATCTGAAGAATCTGAGGTCATCGGTCTTTTGGTTTCAAACCCTGGAGAATATCGCAAGTTTGAAATAATCAGACAACGTGAGACAGAGCACTGGATACCAGCTGAGTGAAACTGTTGACGAGTAAGACTGAATTCACATGTGCTTTTGGTTTTTGCTTTCCGGTTAACCCTCAACTGCAGCAAGTTTGGCATCTGACAGTGATATCGTATTTGTGGGGGATGAGGGAAGGATGGAGGGTCATCGGGAGGAGTGTGCCATCAAGTCTCTGACGCAAGCTTACCCACAGGCCATCGGTGATTACAACAAAGATTGGCATTTAATTAAGCATCCTTCAAATAGCAAAGATCAATCTGCTGGTTTGAGTTAAACCACAGACTCCTCTGTGGGGTTCTATACAATGATGTACCCATTGAAGCTGCAAAGAAGAGGAAATGTAGGGATGCTGTGGTTGATGGTTGATGTGTCCTCCGGACAGAGTACTAGGGTCAGATTAATCATCGTTTTGGGATTGGAGATCATTACAGAGCCTTCTAGTATTTCTGCAAGCATTGCCGTAGGAATGACTTTAGCCAGGGATCTATATAGTGCTTCTCTGCTGCTGCCTGCATGTAGCAGTGGGAATAACTTACTGCCACATACCCAGCAACTAACTTTAGTAATAGATTTTCATCTTTAAATGACTACGGAACCATAAATTGCTAATTGACTGTGAAATCTTTGCTTTCCAACTAAATCTGAAATTACTGCTCGCGTGCCAGCCAGTCTGTCTCTATCCCCTGTTCAGTGATATTCACTCATCAAATTTGAGCATTGCAGTGAAATTCTGAAAGTTTGCATTCAGTATAGTGTAGAGTGCATAATATAGTTACAGCTTTAAAATGTATAGGCTGCCATTTTGTTAGAGTGTAGGTGTTAATGTACCACTTATTAATTAATTAGGGTTTTCTAATTGTCTAATAATGAGAAGATTGTCAGTTTCCTACTGCCTAACACTTGTCATGTAAACCCCTCAACATTAATTGACCAATAAAACACACTTTTCCCCCACTGTGTAAATTCCATTAACTTGTGAGCGATACCTCTGCTTTCAAAGAGGTCAACCGAGTGATCTGATGTGTAAATTGTTATTATTTCAAAAGAGAGTCTGCCTTCAAACACATGATTGTCGATATGCTATTAACAGGGTGAAAGGAAACCCTCATGAATTAGAGATACTTCAGTGGCCAACCCTGACCTGACATTTGGGTGAAATGTTGTGTTTACCAGTGCCAAAATCTCACTGATTATTTGGAGGCAAGACATATATACAGTTGCATATCCATTACAAACAATTACCTATAATTATCATCACTGAATTCCTAAGTGTGTCACTATCCTTGTAACGGATTTTCTGTTTATGGAAAGTGTACAACAGAGATATGCGTGTATATTATCACAATAATGGGTGTTGTAAATAGTTATGATGTTCAGATAGTATTATATATATTTAGGAGATAGCTTTGATGCAGGGTGTAAAATTGAAATTGGGATGGATTGATTTTCTTCCAAGGTGGCACGGAAGCACTAAGAGAATAGAGTATCTGTCTGTACTGGTGGCGGTTGTGTTCAAAGAATGCTGATATTTCCCGTACATTGAGAGGAGTTCATTTGATTCACCCTCACAGACCCTATGAAGTATACTGTATAGCTAAAGTACATTATTAACAGGCTACTGCATCTCTTTGGCAAGTTAACTTAATAAGTTTTGAATTTCTTCAAAGAAAGGAAACAGTAAGCAAAATGTGGAGACCACCCGCATGCCAGCGTTCTGAAGTGCATCAATCTTGTCCGCTGAATTAATCTCATGAAGCAAAGTTGGTTTCTCCATGGCAACGGTGTGAACCAAGGGATTGGGAAAAATGTGAAATTTGATGTCATCTTTTGTATGATGACAGACACAAGACGAGACAGATACCACAATTTCAACATCTCTTGGACAAACAGGATGGGGTCATGGATCCTCAGATTTATTCTATTCTTCATTAGGTGTACTTGTATCTCTGTGAGGTCAGACAGTGATTGTGGGTATTTTTGATGCCCTGTTACTGCAAACCAATTTGGTGAATTAGCCACAGATATTAGAAGTTTGCCATTTGTTACCACCAAGGGGCAGTCTTTTCATGATCTTTAGAAAAAGATATACAAAATATTAAATTAAAGAACTGAATCCTTGCGTTGAAATGTAACGCCACGCGAGATCATAGTTATTGATACTGACAGTGTCATACACTCAATGTCACTGTCAGGTATGTGGTAACAATATATCTTGCATATTGTAGGATTCTATGGCCTGCATTTCCATTAAATATGAGATAAGCCTTCTGTGTTTTCTTACTGTTGATATTTCCATAAATTGTATTTTGAAAGTTAAAAATAGGGAAGGATGAAAGACTTTGTAACGTTGAAACTTTTCATAGTATTATGAAAGTGGAGCAAATGAGCATAAAATATACCTGGTAGGAAAATGCTGGCACAAGAAGATACTCACAACATAGAATGCAATTTTCATTCAAAAGACAGATATTTCATTTCATTCTTGTTTTCTGTTGCTTGGTACTGAAAATCGTGCAGGCTGTTGAATTTTGCAGACAAGATTGATTACATTGAGTGTTCAACACACCATTGGAGCTGCCTTCAATGTTTGCTGTTCTGCCTATATGGACACGTATGAATGCCAGCGAGACTGTCCATGTAAAGAAACACTGCTTTCCACATGACTGGCTTGTTTCACCAGCCGATCAAACCACCAAATGTGAACAGCAATGACCACAAAGCTATTGGATTTTGCATCAAAATGTTTCAGACTTTGAAGTGGAGGAGCAGCTCGACTGCTCATCTTGTTAAACTTGTTTTATTGAAAAAAAAGTGGAGTTCAAAGGTTATCTGGTACATGCGCTGAGCTGCATGGAATAGTGGTGTTCAAGAGGATTAGTTTTTATCATTTTTCAAACAGAGAGGACAACAGACAAAATAAATCATTTTTGAAGGCAATATAAATATCAAGCTAGTATGAGAGTCGCGGTTGATATTTCTGAATATATTTAACGATGAAAAGTGAGAAGACGAAAAGGGCAAGGCACCATGTTGGCAAAATTAGTGGGCTTTTCTGGTGAGAAAAAAATACGCTCTTCTTCAGAGTCTTGTGAAGAATTTCATGTCAACTGAGTCTGCTTCTCTGGATTATTTTTCGGAGTTTCTTTTTGTGGCAGATTTAGTGAACAGCAATCCGACAGCGCAATAAGTAATATGGTAGTGTATGCCCCGGGCAAGAAAGAGATATCCCCGTGTTGCTTGAAGAAAGGCAATTGTTAGAGCTGTCCTAGAAGAAGCATGTAGGCAAAATTGAACGCTGCCTGTAATTTTTTCCTTCATCCTCGTCAAAAACAAAATTAGAGAAAGAAAGTCCTCATTTGTATGTTTTGTATAGTCGATCGATCAGATGGATGTGAAATTCTAGATATAATTTTGCAAAGTAATTGTGGGTGGTCTGGATGCTAGTTTCCTAGTATGATGAATGTATGCACAATTCAGGAAGCTTGTTGTTTGCCACAGATGCGATATGAATGATTGTTGGCATACGGTATAGCCAGGGATATGAATGATTGTTGGCATAAGGTGTAGCCAGGGATATACCTGTGTAATCAATAGGCACAGCCTGTCACCTGAAATTGTTCCTTTGTGATGGAAATGAATGAGACTTTATAATCAGCATTACTGACACCATCAATAACTCATTGTCTTTACTTTCCAAACACTGGGTTTTGGCGAGATCAATGTATTTATTATATTTTGGTTTGAATAATACATCCATAAAGTGTTCAGTCTCTATTGATGCTGTGCCTTGTTGACTTTTTTCCTGACTTATTCAGAGGTACAGTCATTATTACTCTACTCAAGTAGATATTGAATGTCATGAGTTCAGACATTAAATACTGGTTTTACAGCTATTGTTTTCCGTTTCACTCAAGAAAGAAAAATGCATTTTAAAAAAGAAAGGGCGTTTGGAAATCTGCCTATGCATCTGTTTATAATATCCACGGGAGTACAGTTGAATTGTGGATGCATGCACAATACATTCCTGCGTGATGTTGATATCCTGGAGTTTTGAACGGAGAGAGGATCAGACATGATAGGTTAATGGATACATGCATTTGGAAAGACCTTATTACAAGGCCTTCTAGCTGTAATCATTTTGACAGCACTTTGGAACATTGTTTAATTTTTCTTCCTTGATATCGGCAGTTTTTTGATGTCAAAGGTTAAAATGATGAACCATTTCATAGCTCCAGGTAACAGGCAGACTTTGAAAAGTCAATGTTGTGTTCTCATCTAATGGTTTTGCATGTTTATGATATCCCGGAATCTATGATCTTGGAAAGCCAAATAAAATGTTTTAGATTAATGTATTTTACAGGCATGTTTTGAATAATGCTCTGTCTGCTCACTCTAACTTTTCCGCTTTCAAACCAAAGTACTGAAACCGCTTGCATTGCCCAAATGATCTGTATGACGAGGCTGAAAATCAATTAGATTTGTAAAATTTATGTTTCACATGCACAAAACAGCAAATCACTTGGTGGAAAAATCAACGAATGACACTCTTCACAGAATGCATGAGTCATTAAAATCCAGGTACTACGTTGCTTCTTTTGAAGCAATTACGTTTTACAGTCAATCGGAAGTTCCTTCATAGTGTATCATCCCCTAATTGAAGTGATTGAATCACTTTTACAGTAGTCTAATTAGATAAAGTGAATCGCGTTATAAAATTAGTGCAGATACTTATACTAGTGTAAAGACAGATACAGAAAGGTACAACACAAGGCAGCAAGTTGTTTTGATGCTTTGAATGTTTTAAAATTGATATACATTGTATATATTGCCTGCTTTGATGAAGATTTGTTATGACTACCGCAAGTCTCTAACAAGCTGGAAGTCCTTTATAGTTGCTTCAATGTCAAGTGAACTTTGGGCAATTTCGAGTGAATTCCAAGTTTAAACATTTGTAGCTGTCTAAATGATGAGCTGCAATAATTTCTGTAGTAATAGCTTCACTGTCATGCAGGGATAGTTGCACAAAATTAT
The DNA here is from genome assembly GCF_041260155.1 of Ptychodera flava. Classification (NCBI taxonomy): domain Eukaryota; kingdom Metazoa; phylum Hemichordata; class Enteropneusta; family Ptychoderidae; genus Ptychodera; species Ptychodera flava. Next base: position 42,786,501 of record NC_091933.1, on the reverse strand, counting down.
GCAGCAGTATATTGTGCTGCAGTACAAATGGACTTGCCATACACTACAAACATGATATTTGTGCCATTTTCTCCCATGATTTACTCTGTATACAAAGGGAATTCCCTTGTATAATGATAGTGGATCCCTTGTAGGTTTATAGGATATCGCAATGCTTCAAAACACCGACTCTGACCCATTGAGAAGAGAATGCGGTGCCTATTCTTGGGTATGTTTTCAAGTGAAACATTATTATGTGACATGTGATGTTGATGGAGATTAGTCTTGGAGTTGTTAGTACATATTAGTGCAATTTTTTTGTGATAGAGCTTTCTAAGATGACATCATTTTTATTTTTTTTTAAATTGTGTGATATATCATCTGTTAAACTGTGAAGGCAAAATGATTCTCCTCTCATCTATATCTGACAGGAATTGCTCTGCTATCTTGTTTATAAAAATTAATATCCAGGAAAGTCTTACCCAAGAGTTTTTGAAATGTTTTTGCAAAATCATTTGTACAAGTGCACAATTTTCAGCTTCATCCCTGTTGCATATAGGTGTTGTGCAAATAATTGAGAGAGAGAGAGAGAGAGAGAGAGAGAGAGAGAGAGAGAGAGAGAGAGAGAGAGAGAGAGAGAGAGAGAGAGAGAGAGAGAGAGAGAGAGAGAGATGTAGTACCGTTGCATAATCAGATCAAAACGTTCATAAACATGTCTTCATTGTAAATTATACAGTGAGATAATATTAATAAATGAGACATATTTTGCATTTATTTATGATAGTAACTTGTGTACAATCAAAATATTTTAATTATAAATACATATTCACTGTGATAATGTGTAGCCAATGCAGTGTAAACGTTGTTACATGAAGCTCTTTATAAGTAAATTCTTAGGTCATGAGTATTGCCCAGCTCAAAGCATGTGCTGATGTGTTATGCAGAAAGAATTATCAGAGAACGCAGCGTCGTCTACTGCCAGACCACTTAATTTTATTATCAAGTTTGTAAGTGATTTATCCAAGATCAGCTGTGTGTGAAGTGTTGCCAGCATCATTAGCTCTGTCAAACTACTCGTAAATAGATTTCTGTTGTCAACCTGATTTCATCGAAAATTGCCAGCCATGTGGAAAGAAACTTGGGCTGTGGTGAAACGAGAGGCGTGTATCTCACTTCACTGCTGACACAATATATTCTCTGCAGACAGTAGTTTTCAAGTGCTTTACTCATTAAGTATTGTTACTTCAAGTAAAGCCAGGTTTTTCATTTCAAATAGATAGCATAAGGGTTCTGCTCTTCCATTGTGATCAAGGCATGATTTTGTTAAATTGAGAAGTAACAACAATGTGATTGTCGATGGCCAATCATCAGTGTCAGCCCCAGAGTGCCATCTCTACATCTTCATCAAACCACAGCCTTGCTGAATCTTTTGCGAGGGTAATTGTGCAAACCCATCAGAAGAATAGTGAAGAGAATCTCCCAATTTGACATTTTGGGTTTTTTTTCCAAATGTTATTTTATTGTGTTCAGCAGATTGTATTATATGACATTTTTCCCCATTAAAAATGAAATGGTCTTCCCTGTGTTAGTGGCTTGGAAAGTAAAGAAAATGAGGAAAGGCAACACCGGAATTTTTTTGTCTTCCATATCATTTGATATGTTTGCTAATGGTAAAATTATTAATTTGAAAATGGAGAAGTAATTCTGTAAAACTATCCCTCCAGGAATTGATGACATTTGGGCTGCAGCATTTTCCCCCGGTTTGTAAAATGACCTCTGTTATCTTGCAGATTTTGATTGTAAAACGAGGAATAGATTGCTGGAGTCATAAACTTCTATATTTCTCCATTTGTTTCAATTCTCTTGAGTATTTCCACGCATTTTGAATTTTTCGATGGATTGTGTTGTTGGAATTGAATATTATGCTTTCCCAATGCATTGGTATCATTATCTATAGCTTCTGAAGGCTTGCTTTGATGGTTGTATCGGAAACAAAACCTCGTGTCTCATATGACTCCTCGGTAATGACAGGATTGAAAACAAATCTTCTAGCTTCTGGACACTGCTTTAAAAAAAATAATATCAGTGATTAGGGAACTTGTAAAAAAGTGTAATTTCAGTCTGTCTAGCCAGGAGCATTACATCATTGCAGGCTTCACTTTTTTGTAGTCATCAGTCTGTGAATCGCAGACCACCATGGGTTTTTCCAGCCACATCGCAAAAATTAATTGACTTGGGGAGTTGGTTATTTATTCATTTCCCTAGGGACATCAGGTGAACTTAAACTGTCGTGAGGAGAGTTATCACATTATCAAGCGAAAGTTTGATGAATACGATTTGAAGTTTCCTTAAACTCAGATATGCCACTGTTTTCTGTTATGCCATTGTGAGCGGAATTTAAATTAGCCAGCAGTTCAAAATGACATAAAAAGTTTTCATCATCAAGTATACCATGTTTATTTTAAGTTTTCTTTGACCCCCATTCCTCCTATTTGTTTCTGTTTTCATATGAACACATCCCGTCTTCAAAAAAATTGTCACCCCATCCGCCTTGAGATGATGCAAATGTATATTCCTGCTGCCTTCTTCATCTCTCGTCCAGTTTGTCAAAAATGCAAGTTCACATCTTTTCATTCTTGTGATATGATTCTATAGTTCACTGATATGGCAGTGATATGTTATGCGATGTAAACCTTCGGTTACTATACACAAATTTCTTCCTTGAAAAATGACTTTACTTAAAAAAACTGCAGTAATCATGGTTGAACATTACTTATCTCAGTTTCAAAATTAGCTGCACAGTTAACAACTTGTTCTGTGGTCATTGTTAGAATAGTTAGATGTGCAGCTTTGCCCTGCATTTTAAACATGGTGACTTAACCCTTTGAGCACCAAAGTCAATTTTTGTCACCTTTAAAAATATACCTCAGTCAATTTTTTTCAAATTTTTGCCAAAATTTTGATAAAAAACTGTAGCTGATGAAAAGTGATGTCCATTTGGTTCAAAATTATCAAAGAAATTACAGAAAAATTCATAAAAATTGGTAAAATGTTGCACTAAAATTTTGGTGGAAAAAATTATGGCACTCAAAGGGTTACTGATAAATGAAAGACTGTAACATGTAAACTAGCCAAGATGAATTAATCTTGAAAAAGAAATACAATTCTCAGTCTTAAAAAAGAAATAGATTTTGCTTTTGTGTGCTCAACATGTAATTTCTAATTCAGCACAATTCTGTATGGGAGGGACATTGTGTCTTCATTCAAAGATTGTTGACCTCCCATCGTATGTCAGAAAGAACAGCTCCAGCAGAGTTTTGATCCACAGAGAATTTTTGCAATCAGGAGGACTGGAAAAAAAAGAAATGATTTTCCCAGCTGGTCACTTTATTTGGTCCCTTGTACAAAGAGTTTTGATTCTAGTACTACATTGATGTGGGTTTGTTAAATAAAATTGACAGAGGTAATCACCTGGGGAATGACATGCCAGCTAACTTTTCCCTCGCTACCTTTACCTCTCTGGAAAATTTCAATGAACTATGTCAGCGTTTGAATAAATTATTAATTTCTCCCATCATGCACTTTCTGCTTCACCGTCCCTCTACACTGAAACTTTTTATCAAAAATGTTCCCAAGCTGTTGCCCAATTCAGCATACAGCCAGATTCAGTTACAGGCACTGTTGACTGGCATAGGAAAAGTTCACAGACTATTCTTTGGTAGCTGGATATTTACAGACAAGAAATGTGTTTTGAAAGTGATCAGAGTTTAAGGTTTAATGGTCATGGTAGTGGTCACTCAGTTTTGTTGATTAATTTAACCTTTTCACCCCCAATTTCCCGTAAACAGGCCCAGAATCACCATTGATATCAATTGATATGGGCCAAACCATGGTGATGATAGGGTTCATCAAGGTAGCCATCTTGGAAATCATCTTCATCTCAACACATGAATGTCCAAAAACACAATTGAAAATGACAATGTTGCACTAGCAACTTGATGGTAAAATATGAAAACAAGGTCTTGTGTGTGAGATATGTCCCAGGTTTAAAAACATTTACTAGTAATTGTACGTGTGTTTCACTTGACTGTGTGTATGCTTTCCGTTGCTACATGTACATGTACATGTTCTCTTGGTTTTCACATTGGCTCAACACAATTGTGCCATGCTGTGAAAATTTTCCCTAAAAATAGAATAGTATGTCACTTACCTGCTTTATTGAACTCCAAAACTCAGAATGTATTCAGTTCTGATACTCATTATAGAACTTCTCTTCCAGCGTTTCATATTTCATAGAAAAATTTTTGATTAGGAAGTGTGCAATTTTTTCTGATATTAGATGTGGGGAAATCACATCTGTCGCCATATAGCTGGAGGCTGAATTCACTTCAGTTTGCCAGCAAAATTAATGACACTGACTTTGGTCACAAATCATGCAAAGAATGGCCTGACATCAAGTCTGTGATAAATTTGGAACAGAAAGGATTTCAGCACTTCAGCGTCCATTTTTTACGCTTTCATGAGGCTTTTCGATGCACAGAGAGCAATAGCCGCATTTTCAAAGAAAGAAGTATCTCAAGTTGTGTGAAGAATCAGAACAGTTTCACTCAGCAAATGCAAGTTGCCACACATATATGTACATGTACACTTACGTAAATTAAAAACAAAATGGTGTATAGTACACTTCTGTAAATTAAAAACAAAATGCCTCTGGAATTAACATTTAAATCCATGTATTTTTCTGTGGTTACAGGTTAACGGCAAGGATTTGTCACGATCCACCCATGAGGAAGCTGTAGAAGCATTCAGAAATGCCACAGAACCCATTGTAGTGCACGTTTTGCGCAGAACTTCCCGCACAAAATTAAAGAACCGAGAAGTTTCAACTTGCAGTGTTTCCACTCAAACAGACATTCAGATGGATAACTTTTACACCAACTCCATGCACCGATGCCCAACACCTCCTCCGATGTCTATGGCAATCAAGGGGTATGTACAGTTTATCTCAGTCACCATCACCCATTCAGTGAATTCAATATTCACAGTGTAATGTTGCTTAGATAAGAAATTGGACATTTTGATGACATAAAGGATAAGCTTGAATCAAACATTTTTGTGAATGGCCGACTCATCGTTTGGAAAAACAACTTTCTTTTAAAAAATTCTAAACGGACTGGTTTTTTTTGTGTATCATGTTTTTTTTGTAACAGCCTGGGAGCTGAAAATACTTGAATGCCAGAATGATGTTTTTGTCAGACTTAATTGAAGTAGGGCTTTTGGTAATAGTATTTGGAATGAATGTGTCACCGCTTGTTATTACAGGAGATAACACTCAGGCATAGTTTGTGTTATTCACACCATCCGTCCTCGGATCATTACAAAGGGTAAATTTCACACCAAATCTGATCCAATCATCTCAAGCAGAGTACTGTAAATTATTTTACTATTTAGAATGAGTAATTGTGGAATCATCAACAGCTCAAGGAATGTTTGCCACATGTGTGACATATTTCACAGCTTATTTCCAAGCCCTTTCAAATGTTCTGCAATTATAGTTAAACTAATAAATCTCTGTGTCAATGTTTGAAATTGAAATGGGTTTGCCAAGTCTGCTGATAATGAAAGCAGTGTGAACAAACAAAAGAGCATCTGTGGATGAGTTGTGTACATTGTATTATGTTTAATAGATGTCATTGGTATAGGAACTGTGAAATACAGAGCATCATATCATTGTGAATCTGCATCTGTGACCATTTTGTTGATACGAGATTCTTTCAATTCATAGACACTCCAACTGTAGTCGCTAGCTTGTGATTCTTTCCTCTCCCCTACATTCATCTTTCATGCCTTTGTTAAACTAAACAAATACTCCGATTAAATCACAAGCATGTCCCTCAATAAAAGGATACACTTATAAAGTCATTTGATTACTAGCTCTGCCAATGCCTGGTAGCCATGTCACACCAATCTCTTCAACTGAATACATGTATCATGATTAACGCCCTGCAAATGCCACTCCAAGTGAACCCTCGCACTGGGCAGCCTGACACATCAGACTCCTGTGTGACTGTGCACTGTTTATTCAACAGTGTCTTTTCACTCTAATATTTCATTCTATAATTTACAGCCAACTATAATAGGTTAAAACTACCGCTAAGAAAACAAGTTTTGACGCAAGTATTTGACATTAAAACCAGAATGTAGAAGTTGTCATATTTTTAATCCTCATCGCATGCACTCAATGCTATCAAATAGCAATTTTCAATGGCTCCTAGAGCCCTTGAAACTAATCAACATTAAGTGATGCAATTAAACAAAATAAATACCGGCTTATTTTTATAGAAAAGAATTTGCAGTTTTCGGCTGTCATGTTTATTTGTGGTTTGATTTAGGCAGAGAGTTAGAAAATTAAATTTTCTATGGTTGGTAAGATACAAAAATATACTCTACAGTCTTGCTCTGGAGAAAGTTATGCTGTGTAGGACTTAAACATGTCCATGGCCGCTATATTGCCTTGTAGATGAAACTATTCAGTGACTATGATGCGGATCTGAATGGTATGTCTACAATGTCAGTCAGTGAACTCAGTCTATCCTGTACACCTCCCCTCCAATTTTTTCTCATCATTAAATTTACATTCAGAAGCAAACACAAGCCAAGGTCAAAGGAAATCTGTTTAGGAAAAGGAGAGAGTGAAAGAAGTGGCAAGTTTGTCAAGTAACCTCTTGAGATATCCAAACCTATTGCTGAGTTGTCAAAGGAACCGTGAAGGAAATTTTCTACATTTGTGTGTTACTGCTAATGTGGAGTAATTATTTTATGACTGAATAACACTCATATTTCCATTTTGTATTTTTGTGATTGCAGACTTTGTGAGATTTCACCACAACAACCAATGACGTTGATTGACCATGACTTGCTCCATGAACTTGACAGTGTTGATAATTTTGATTTGCCTCTCTTGGACGATGGCCTTGACAAGGCCTATGAGATGGAATACGAGGTGAGAGGCCCAGTCTCAGATTAAAGCTTACACATATTTGTCAGTGAAAATAGAATATGATAAAGTTGAAAATCACATCAGTAATTATTGTACTGCAGTTATATTTTATTGAAAGTATAAATGTAAAAACTGACTATATACGTGTCTCCTTGCAAGTGTTAAAATACATTAAATATTGTAATTATCTGCGTCACTATCAAAGGATATGTTACGGATCCACCACAGCCATCTCCTTACCCTTAGCATCTGTGTCGTGTGTGTTGATTCACTGAATCTGACATAGTAAGTTTGTTGCGTCTGCAGGAAATACTTTTGCGTCGGACAAACAGCAATGACAAATTGGGACTGACACTTTGCTATGGCAACGATGATGAGGAAACCGGTATCTTTGTAAGTGAGGTGAGTAGAGATCTCCCCAAGGAATGTGTGTAGTTACTCTTGGAAAAGTGTGTGGGTCAGGCAGCTTTGCTGGAAAATTTGATTTTCCTGCTCATACCTTGAAATTCTCCCCGGAGTAGCTTAGAATAGGTTGATTATGTTGGGAAACAGAAACATGGGATTGCAGAGAGCCATGTTTTCATTCTCTAGTGACAAATCTGAATTTCAGGAATGTCTAATGATATCAGTGGCAATGAGCTAGGGTACATAAAGCTTTACTGTTGGTTGTTTTAGTTTCAGCCAGATCCAAGCACACAACGTTCTAAATAGAAAAAACCATCGACTGAATCTCACACTGATTGCAGGGGTTTAAAATAACAGTGTATACAGTCAACATTGTGCTCATAGTTTGTTGAAAGAAAATATTGGACCATCACTTGATCTTTTGAACTTTTAGCGAGGATTGCTGTTGAAAGGCAAGTCTGTCCTGTTCTCTAGGCGGTTTATGTTTTAGTCAGACTCCGACCAGTCTCTGTGTCAGGCCCTTTTGTCAGGCATGAATAAACACCCCATAATTGCCGACAAGTTGACTCTAGTAATTGCCTTATAATGAACACATATATTATAACAACATATAGGCCATTCGCTGGTTTGAAAAGTAAACATAGAGGTGGAATCGAAAAGTGTTACTGCTAAGCGTGGTTTTGTTTTATTTATGCAGGAGGGCAGATTTCTAAGTCCTATGTGAGAAGCTGGGATATATCAAAATAATTTCCTCGGACAGTTTTGACCTCTTGCAGGGTATTGAATAGTAGTCGGCATTGAAACAGTGCTGCAGCTACTGGTCTTACTCTGTCACCAGGCTAGTTCAAGATAAACCATATTTTAAAATTGATGTGGTACACAGGGCACATCAACACATATGGCTCGGATTTCTCTACTGTAGCTGGCTCCGTTCTGACCTGGTGTCACCCTGCTGTAAAACTATGTGGGCTCAAATTCCACTATTTATAAGATCTCTATGACATCACCTATCACCCGGTACTACCCCTGCTGTGAAGCCCTCAGGTCTTCATTGCCTTCATACTGTGTGTGCATAGGGCCAGGTTCAAAATGTAAAAACCCTAGCATAGTTTGCCATTGATACATAAGCAAAATACTCATGTGGAAAGTTTTCATATGGTTTCATGAAGGTCTATTTTGCATCACTCAGTCAGTGTCAATTTCTGTCTGAATACAGGTTTCTGGTAGTTTAATTGGTTGTTTTGACAGAAGTCATTGTTGTTACCTTTTTCATCAGCTGTAAAATCTACTCTCTTTACCTTTTTTTGCTCCTGTTTATAAAATGCAGCTTTTTGTTTCACTCTCCAAATCATATTCGAATGCCTTGTGTTCAACTTTTATAGAACAGAAACCTGAACATGTGGAATATCCAACTGTATTGGTTGACAACTACATTTTACTTTGGACTAGAATTTGTTTGTCGGCAATGATATTGTAAATCGTACACAACAATATGTTGTGTTGTCAAGGAATAACTTTGTATTTCACCTGGTTTTAAATTGATGAAAAATATCTGAATTTGACCTCTCTAAGTACTTCATAGATTCAGTTAATTATCACATTTTCTAAATGTTTAAATATTAGGTTCCAATATTTTAAATATCAGGTTCCAAATATATAAGTTCTGTGTTTATTTAAAAAGCAAATCGGTAATACTAAAATTATGAAACAAAGCTAAATATTATACCCACAATTCAAAAAAGGGGTTTGTTGTTCATCAGTTGTATTGTTTTGTTGTAGATTAATATTTGACTGTTTTGCCTAGGTGTGTTCAATTCTAGACTTATCAGGGTTCTCAGAATATAATTCCACATTTTGTTTTGACATCACCTCCAGTGCTTCACCTACATCAGGGAAAATTTGTCAAAAATGGTACGTGCAATGAGCTTGGAATTAAGCCAGCTGTGGCACAAAACATTTTTTCCTCACAGCAAGCTATTCATGTGGTAAATTCCCATCTTGGTTGTCAGGGCAACCATTGCCTCCACTTAAGTCATGGGTAGAGGTTTTTGATGACTACACCTAATGTAATGTGGTTTTGGCGAATTCAAAACAGGACGTGTTGTAGTGTAGCATTCACCACACTATGGCATTTCGTTAAATACCACCCTAATTGCGGATCAAAATTTTAATTAACCTCTCTCTAAAATAATATAAGATGTTTCCCAGCAGAATAAATATATATTTTCATTGTCATAATAGAGAGCAAGCAAATGAAGATTTGCATTAGGTCCTGATCGGTTACTTTTGTGTACACTCTGACCTCTAAACTGGTGGAATATATCACATTGTAAATTCCTCTTGCAGTTTTAAAACAAAACAAAATGAAATTTAGAAAATTGTGGTTACAATTCCATTTCTATAGATGATAGAATACAAATATTCTTTTGCACTACAAGTATGGAGATGGGGTACCACTCAAAGAAAACACAACTCCCTCATCAATTTTGGATTATAATTGGAGAAAATTCCATTCAGGCAATCATGTTGGCTTTATATTTCCAATTATCAAGTAAGTAGGGAAATGTTTTTGAGATTAATATGTATGCTATTACAGTAAGACGACACTTCAAAATATGCATGGTTTCTTATGAAATCTGTAGGCTTTTTTGTAACAAGCTAGTTTGTTGTGTTCACATATTAGCTGTGTGAATGTTATGTTTTCAAAGATGCAGGTAGTGCATCCATATCCTGTTTGTTGAAATCCTCAGATTCACAATCAATATGAACATCTGAAGTATTTTATTTTTGATGAAATGTCTCAACAGCATGTTAATTTTAGTTTTGCTGAAAGCTTGAGCCATCCATGGCATTCCTGTCTGACAAATTCAACTAGATGTGGTTGTAGTTGTAGTTGTTCATGCTCTATTGGAAAGTAAAACATTGATGACTTAACTGACAAAGCTGCAGGTTAGTTTGTATATGTGAAGCAGGGAGTTGTTTCAACCCTACACCTTTCTCTGTTCTGGTTTAATGAAACACTCTTATTGAAAAGTGTTCCCCTGTGTTAAATTTCCTAACACAATAGACCGAGCCTAGTGGCATTGTGGAGAGAAAAATATGAATAGATATGAGACATTAATGAAATGAAACTTAATCAAATTTTTATTGGGTTAGTTGGAAATTCAACCAGCCGTACTTCAGAGCCGTGATATCCTGAGGGGGGTATGGTCACAACAAATTCCTGTACTAGAGGTTTTACATTTATTAAATCTACTACATGAAATGCAGGAATAGAGTTTGATATTAAATGTCCAATTATCCTGCGTATGGCAATCATAGAGCGATTAATTCCTATTATGGATTTACAGAATTTGAAAACTGTAATTAATGCATCAGGGTAAACCAATGCTTGTCCATTCCCTCTGTTGTAACCCAATCATCCAAAAGTCCACTAATCAGATTTTGTCCATTTGATAGATCCTCAGGAATAAGAACATGAAACTGCAATTCTCATGGAGGATCAAATTCTTTATACTTTGCAGTGAAAGTTTTCAATTTTACAACCTTACTGAAATGTTTGACCCTATGCTGACCAACTGAGTTTGTTTTTGGGAAAAAATATTGAGCTTTATAATATTGTTTCATGTTGTCACCATGTTGAAAGTAAAAGGTGTGATATGCAAAAACAACTTGAGACGAAAAGTCACTGTGAAGTAGCACTCAGTTAAAATCTCTTTTTGATACCATTTGTCATGCACGACAACATACTTTACAGTGATGTTGAATAAAAAAGACTGCTGCCCTGTTGTACTGCTGCTGTTAGTATTGATTTCATTATCTGGACAGCTGGTGTTTTTGCGATGGCTTAATGTTTCAAATGAAGTTGTCCAAAAGGGCTGAACTGTATGTACTGCACTGAGTAATGGTAACCGTGTGTTGACGGCAATGTTTTGTCTTCTTTGGTTACAGATTGAGCCGTATAGTATAGCAGGACAAGACGGAAGAGTTCGTGAGGGAGATCAGATTTTACAGGTAAATGCCATAGCTAGTATTGACATGTTCTATTTGTGTTCCCGGTAAAGAGTGGTGAAATGTGAAACCCTGGCTGATTGGTACTAGGATGTATCTCTGTTGCCAGATGCAAGCCCTGTGATGCAAAGCCCTGTAATGAAAATTGCTTGAGGAAATTGTTGTAGGGTAATGAAAGTGCAACAGTAAAGAAAGCTGCAGGTTGAGGGTAATGTCATGTCAAGACCTTCAACTTCAAAAATCTCTACCGATTTCTTGATGATGATAATACCTCTCTCAAGGACAAAAATTGCCTCCTATCATTTTATCTTCACTTTAATTTGCTCATTTGTTAACCATTCCAGTGTTTTTTCACAAATATATGTATAAATTATGTTAATTCTGTCACCATGGTGATGAAATGGGCATAATTATTATCATGAAAGACAATGATGTTGTTAAGACGTTTGAAGTATCATTATAGTCTATGGAGAGAGTGTGTTCCGTGAATTTCTTGACGATAAAGTGAAAAATCAAGATTGATGCCGGTGATTTTGGAATTTAAAAAGAGGAAAAATGGAAAGAGGTTACTTAACTTTTCTCATGAACTGCAGCCAGGAGATCTAGATTTGTGATTGCAAAATTTTCTCAAGTGTTAAACTCAACTGTTATGTCAATTTTTACCTTCAAAACTGACATAAACATTTTAGTAAGCTGTGTTATATGGCAGTATGAGAGAAGTAACTTGACACAGCTTTGTACAAGTTGAACATAGCACAAGCAGTTGGGGGTTGGGAAGGGAGACTGCGAGTCCTTTACATGCAGAATGCATTTAAAGTCTCCTCTCGGATGCCTCTGCCTTTTGTCATTTACCGACCCAGCATACGGAAGATATTCCTTTAATCTGGTTAGCCTTGCTACTGTGTTATCGGGTCTTATGATTTGCTGACCCAGGGTTTTATTAATACCGATCCAGTCGCTGCCGTCTTTTGGGGACTGACTTATTTTTTCTGCGGTGTGGCTTTAGCTGGCCATGCAGAAAATCTACGCTGACAGCATTGCACTTCAGGTATTTCCTCCCCCTGCTAGGTAAGGCCTAATATTTAAAACGAGGTTTTCCTGATCCCGGGCCCATGTCCCCCTTGTGATGTTGCATATGGATGGGCGTAATTGTCCTGGTTGAGTGGGTATGCTACAGGAACAGTTGGACTGTGTTTCGGAGTAATTTGCCAGGAAAAGAAAGCAATTCCTTGGAGACATACATCAGATCACTTTGCTTGCTGAAGTAGAAAATACAGTGAAATGGAGAAATCCTTAGAGTTTGCCAGAAAGGAAGTGTAGATATAACATTAATATATCAGTGCAAAGGAAAGGAATAAGCTTTCAAAGTCACTGCAAAATCTCCTAACATTTCGCATGGAACAAAACTATGTTGGATTAACGGCATATTCTTCAAAACTCATACTGTACCCTTTAAATTTCACAATGTTAAATCTGAGTGATATAACAAAGCCATTGTAAGTTTTTGAGTTGTGCATGTGGAATCGACAGCATGACTTTTACCATAAATTACAGAATATCACTTCTTCCTTTCATTGAGAACAGCATCATTCAGAGAAAGAACCGCGTGAGTTCATCATGTAGCCTTGCTTGAGAACAGTTTTTTACTTAGATTTGAAAGCATTGTGAAATTCAGGAGAGTTGGTAGTCCTGTGAGTCCGAGTAGTTAGTTATTCATTAGATTGAATGTTTTGAATTTGAATTGACAGTACATTGGTACTAAAATAACACGCCCCAGGTGAAGTCAATTGGCATAGCATCCACAGGGCATACCCCTGACAGGTAATTTTCTTCATTTTGCTTTCTAGAAAGTGGAAATGACAGCTGATTTTTTTAATTTTGTAGATAAACGGAGAGGATGTTCACAACAAAGATCAAGCTATCTCGTTATTTTCACAAGACAGACAAGAAATCTCCATCTTGGTGTGTCGTCCACAGTTACAGGTAAAATATTCTTTAAATTTGTTTATTTTAATTGACTCTGAGAATTGCTGTCTGTTATTTTGGACCTAATAATGTTTTTGTTTGTTGCATAATTCATAATAATTGACAATTGTTCGTTGGAGAAAACAACTAGAGGGTGAATTGACAGTACACCCTTCAGGTTTGTCAATAAAGTGCAGGTATTGTTTGGAGGGAAATCACTTTTAACAGTCCGAAGTTTGTTTATTTCTTTGTAGTAAAGCTCTAAATTAGAGTTTTCATAACTGAAGTAAACATAATATAAACAGAAACATCAATTATTACCTGTTTGGCTGTACCCTGCCTTAATAAACATTCTACCATTGTATTTACCAATATTCTTTACTGCAAGCAATGTCAACCCATCTTACTGTTCATATTTGCTATTATGCAAACATGCAATTAAGAGAACAAAAAATGAAACAAAGAATTGACACAAATATGAAACATGAATTTTGTTGCCACATTTTGGCAGTAGGTATACTCCCATTCCATGTTTTATCATTTTGGTTTTTCTTTTGTCAACCAAAATCACGTCAAACAATATAGAGAGCACCTAATGTGGATATACAGACACTCTATACATTCATGTTAAAAGCTGCAAAAATTGTGTGTGGAAGTCAACAGGCAGATAGAGTTGTATGATTTATGGGATTTTATTGACATATTGTACCATGTGACAGAAAATTCAACACCTAGCAACTCTTGCACTAATTAAGACAAATTGGCTTTGTGCATTGTGTTGCAAACACAAGCCATGATTAACTTTCAGCCAAAAAGGAAAAAAAAATGACTAAGTAAGAAAGGTTGGATGATAAAAACAGGGGGTTTGTAACACAATACCAAGCTGTCACTCCTCTGATTTGACAACCATGTCATTCACGGCTTCAGGTCTGAATATTGAAAGAATGAAACAGAGCTTGTGTTTCATATGTGTGTGAGAAATTTTCATCAAAGAGACTGAATATGGCCTGTGTGTCAACATCCTGTGTTTGTTGGCTAATATTCCAATATTGTTCCTTTTCCAATAAACTGTCTAGTTTTGCATCAGTATTACCAGGAGGTGGCGGGATCACTGATCTTAGTTTGTCCATTAGTCTTGGAAAAGCGATTGTAGTCGCAATATTAACTTAAGTGCAGTATCGCTTACCCATGTTTAGTTCAAATCACTGTTGTAAATGCCTGATACTCAATCTAAGCCGGTGCAGACTTACCGTAACCACCCCACAGATGTCTCCAGTTGAGTGTAAAGTAATTCCCTGGTGTAGGAGAGCTGTCAGTTTATTTCTCAGGGAAGTTTTAAGACAGGAGACAAAATATGAAAGCATAGAGAGAAACGGGGACATGGCATTTCCATTAAGGGATACCAAGCACAAAGAAAAAGATTATGTATTTTGATAAGGATGGAAATGGGAGAATTGTTGTCTGGTGTCATAGAATATTATGGCAAGAATCATGTACTCAGCTCTGATTTGGGAATGACAGTATTGACAGAAGCAATACACAGAGCTGTCACTCCTACAAGCCAAAGTAATGCAGTGATAATATCAATAACATCAAAATATTGACATTGGTTGGTGATGATATTTATTATTCTCACCGTTTTCTCCTGAATTTTTTAGAACTTATGAATTTTAAATGGCTCCACATCAGATTCTGTCCACATAGTGTTGTTCTTAAAGAAATATTGTGTGTGATTCACGCACTTGATTTTCTGATTGATTCTTGCCTTTAATACTACAACTTTGCCAATCAAATTTAACACCCTTCACTCCTATTGCAATATAAAGTTTCCTCTGATTGGCTGCTTGAATGTCATTCTGCTAAGAGTGAACCAATCACAGGCTGTGTTGCATCATTATGAAGCAGGTGACAGTAAGAGCCACTTAGAATAAGCTATTTCTATGTGCTCTCACAGTGTAAGAATTCAATGAATAAATGCAGTCATTGCAAAGATCAAGATCCACAGAAATGACAGCTCTATGCCACAAAGACAAGTCAATAAAAGTTGTTGAAGATGAAATTTGAATAATCCATGACGTTTATCTGCATAATGAAACTTATACATGGGGACAGTATGTCCTTTTATGAAGGCCAACTCTTTGAATGACAAATCTTCAGTCACATATTGCAATTTCATCTTCAAAAGGTGTTGTTACTCTGCTGAATTCATCTAATGTAATTTGAAATGGTGAATACAAGCCATCAGCTCCTGAATTTAGCCATTGGCACTAATTACACAAGGGGCTGTTTCTTGTGTTCCATCAAGACAGATGTTGAACACCAATGCTTTGACAAGCGATCAAATGCTAATATTCCTTTGAATATTAAAAATAGAAAAGCCTTTTCCCCAATCCATTAATATTCAAACTAAATTCCTTCAGTCTCAAAGTGAACAATGGGGCTCACTGAATTAAATTATCAATTTGCGCTACCTCTGTTCATGTATGGATTGCTTTTTATAAAGATTTGATTTCAGGTGACCGTGACCTGGGATAGCTGTGTGTACTCAGATTTCTGGGGCTTAACTTCACATCCAAACAGACAGACTGGAGAAATCTCAACCTCCAAAAAATCATCAGACAAATTTCATCACCATTGCAATATTCTACAGGGAACTCTGGTGGTGGTTTTACTTTCATTACATTTTAAATGCTTCTTTTTTAACCACAGTCAGCTCTTTGATTCTCTCTGAGCCTAGTTTTTCTTCCATAAACATGATGTGAACAAAATATTTATTTCCTGTTAGTTTATACAGTTTGATTTATTTGTCAACATCCTCCAGGATGGACTTCAAAAGACTAAAATTAGTGCTAATTTATACATCTTTAGTTGTAAATTTGTTAAGAACAAAGATAAACATCCTCAACCAACAATTTTCTGAAGAGGAAAAATGAACAGAAATAACATGGAAAACAAAAAACAGACTTGACTGGCTCAGAATGGAATAAATGAAGCTGTCTTTAGCTTCTTCTTCATTTAATGCAATGCCTTCTGTCCTATCTATCTGCAGTTGGATGATGGTTTGCTATATGATGATACAAATGTTTTGTTGGATGATCTGCACATGGACATGCTAGAACAGCATCATCAAGAAGCTATGCAGTTCACTTCATGTTTGCTTGATACTGTAAGTCATTACTTTGCACCTTTCTGCAGAAGCTTTCTAATTTTTGTTTCCTTTTGATTATAAATGGGTTTTCTGTTGCTTCCATTTATCCATTCGGTTGGTTTATGTTTGTTCATTTCGTTTGTTGGTGGTGTTGTGTCTTTTTTCATTTAGAGTTTCTTACCATACTTCTCTGCAACCATTTGGGATCTGCTGCTCAGTTTTATAACTCATTTCCATTGCTAAGTCTGTCATCCATACCATTCTATCCTCATCATCATCCTCACAGTACATATTTTCTCTAGAGGGCCTGAGTTTCATCCAGATATTTATTTAACATCACAGAATGCAGATATTGTGTCAATTCACAGAGTAACAAGTGGATCAAGATGAACAACACATAATAGTTGTGTCTCCAGCCATTCCTATTGTGGTTGTCAAACCCTGCTGTAAAGTTTCTTTCACGTGTCAGATTTCAGACAGATAAATGTTCCTGCAATCCATAATTGAGTCCAAGAATTTTACAGCAAAGATTGTTAACATTTGCTGCATTGGTGTGTACAACTTCAGAAACAAATACTTTCATAAATATTTTGTTTCGGTGTATCCAAATATATTAACATGTACTTAAAACAGCAGCACAGAAATTCTTTAGTTGACCCGTACAAGAGATTTATCTGGGATCAAGTTAACAATTGTCATTTAAACGCAAAAACTATGACATCTTCTTGTAGAGTTTCTATACTCTTTTATAAATTTTCATTTCAAATTAAGATGTTGGTAAACTATCTCTCAGTGGCTGTGTATGTCATTACTTAGACAGTCAATTTTAAGTACATTTAAAGTCAGATGAACAGTTTTCATCACAGTCCCGGCAGAGTTCTCTAACTCGTCACTGTTTCCAATTTCCGTTGGCTGTTACATCGCAGATGTGGAATTATATCAGGTTTATCTCTGGCATCAAGATTGCACTGGTGCAGAATTTTCATCAGTGTGGTTTGATGTGGTTGCAGCCTTGGGCCAAACAGAACAGCTGCACGTATCATGAACTACCGTGAATAGCCCCAGGGTGCTTCATACCTGTGACATCAAAGCGGTAACACATGAAGTGATGTCTTCCTTATCACAGCCATGCATACAGCCTTGTCTAGATCTGTTTCATGACATCAGTTCTTGTGTGGCTATGTGATGTATAACATGTACATGATTATTCAAATGATTCAAAGTTTAATATGAAAAAAAAATGATTAAAATTAAAAACTGTGAATCGTTCTTGCTTTTGTCATGAAGATGTCTGTGTTGAAAAATTAGATAATAAAGAGTTTTCATTGAATCCTTTGTACTTGCATTTGCTGAAATTTTGAATGAGCTTTATGCTGTAGTATGTCATCTGTTTACCAGTGTTGCTGCTGATGATGTCATTAGGTTATGCTGCTTACTCATCCCCATAGTAAACATGTTTCGTACTTATTTGTCTACTCTGTTTCCTGAATGCCAAGAAGTGCCAAATCCTGGTGTAAAATCTCCATTCCATCACTTCTGTGGAGGGACCATGATTCCATCGTGGAATAACTTTCAAATTGTTTGTTTGATTCTCCAACATCTGTGGTTAAGTGTCTCAGACTGTTACAATGTACATAAATGAAGTTTGTATTTCCCCAGAAAGACATCTGCCTTGGTAAGTACATGTATGTACTGCAAGGCCCACTTTGCAATGCTATCTCTCCCAGGCCCAATTTAAAGTATATTTTCCCTTCTCGCTAAAAAAATCTGAAGGATGGCACAAATCATGCTTGTTTATGTTTCCCCAATGCACCAATGCTGTCCCTAGAGTCAAACATCTTGTCTTTGTTGCGAAACGAAGTTTGTTTCCTTCCTTTCGTAGAAGTAGTGGGCGAGTGGCAAACAGCCTTTTGGGTAAACTTCTTTGGTGTGAAATCATATAAGTAGCCATCCCTGTGGTGCTATGACATCACACCTTGAAGGATTTCCGGATTATCAGATTTTAACAGGAAGAGAAAAGCCAGTTGTATGCCCTTAACACTGTATCTTGGGAACAGTTGGCATAGCAACAAATTTACACTTTGAAAACAATCTCTAGGAAGAGTAGTTTTAAGTTGCTTCAAATGTCTCTTTCAACAGTCGATGAAATATGGTGAAATTCAACTCTGAAAGACTGAGAGGTGTAAGATTTGTGATACAAATATTGTGGTATTCACTGGAGACATTTGCCACTGAGAAAGGAAAACAGAGTGATGGTGATTATGGCACATTTGACAAACACTGGGCCTCATCGTCCTTATGATAGAAATCAGTGCTTGTCTTAGGGGCCTTTGCTAGCAAATAAATGCAGCCATACCCTCAAGATTATGTTGAATCATTCATCAGCTTTAGTACTGGCCCAGTTTTCTTCAGTCTTGTCATAATTTCTTTGAAATATAGTAGTACCATCAAAAATGCAAAACAACGGAAAAGTGGATGTTTGTTATCCTGTTTTGACAAAAGAAAATTAGTGACAGGACTGTATATGGTGGACAGTATTTGTTAAAGTACAAAAAGTCTGTGTAACTTAGGAGTGGTGTGAGTACTGAAAAATTTGTGAACTATTTTAAGTTGAATTGAGAGGGCTGTTATGTTGTTTCTGTTGAATGATTCTGTTGTCGCTCTTGAGTTCAACAAGAAAACAAAAATAACAGAAAACGTGAATAACATACATATGAGAATACACAACTAAATGGTTATTTAAGCGATGAGACAGTTGTTTCGTTAAAAACACCCAAATGATTACTGAAAACTGATGTGCTTGTCTTGCAGGAGTGTGTCCACAATGATGAAGGAGGCACCACAGACACTGGCACTACTGAGAATGCATCAACACAGCATGAAAAAGATAGCGGTGTCGGCAGAACTGATGAGAGCACCCGGAACGATGAAAGTTCAGAGCAAGAAATCCCGGATGAATGCCAGAAGCACCAAGTAGACTCCGGCAGTCTGGGAAGTGGGGAATTGAGATACAGTAATGATAGCTTTACCTCAACAGACCTACCTGACCAAGACTTCACAGGACACGAAATATCCCTGGAAGACTGCATGAAATTCAAAGAAGCCCTGGAAAACAAGTTTGAAAGAACACAGGTGCTCGCTGGGGTTTCAGACTGCAAGTTTAGACTTCAGAACCTAGGTGCTAATGATCACAACCCCAGTGGTTTTCAACACAGAGAACGTAGAAGAAGTAGCACCGATTCCAGTGAACAGCATTTACACAACCCAGAACTGCCTCTCTATTCAGCTGAAGATGTCGACCTTGGCTACACCAACAGTGTACTCGAACAGAGCATTAGAAATAAAACTGAGGAACCTATCTGGCTTGAGCAAGATTTTGGCAGACAACATGAAAACATACTCAGTACAGTACAGGAAGAGCAGCTGAGTTCCAAGAGATTATCTGATAGTGACAGAGAAAGAAGCAGCCAGGTTGACAGAGATGAAAGCAAGGACAGTGTGCAATCTGAAGATGGCCGGGCCGGCCTAACTTTACATTTGAGATCAAGCTCCGAGTTTGACCATGACAGGGAAAGAGAGAGGGAGAGAGACAGACGCAGGGAGAGCAGCTCAGAGAAGGACAGTTCAGGGTCGAGCAAGGTATCCAAACGTGCTCGAACCCCAACAAAACATGAGGGAAGATCCCAGAGGAGTGGTGCGGCTGTCAGTCCTACCAAAGTCAAACCAAAGGACAAATCCTCTGCCAAAGAAAAAGTGACAAGTCCTACCCGAGATAAACGGGACTCAAATCAAAATCACATCCCAACAGCCCAGGCAAGGAGTAACAGCGGTGGGCAAGTGAGAAAACAAGCCTCAAGTAATGGCAACTCCTCCAGCTCACAAGCTGGAAGTGACAATGTCTACTTGATGCAGCAACAGAACACTCACCTACGTGAGCAAAACCGACGACTTCAAGAGCAAAACCTGCATCTTAGGCAGAGCATGCAAAGACTTAGTGAGTACAGGGTTCCCAACTATGCTCAGCATTACCAAAGTTACCTACACCTCATACAGCAAAGAGAAGAGATGGCAGATGAGACAAGCGCCACACCTGATGAAAGAAAGGAGAAGAGTGAAACAAACTGGAAGGTGAAAATACGAAGTGATGGAACCCGCTACATCACCAGGCGGCACGCCCGTGATCGTATTTTAAAAGAACGTGCCAACAAGATCAAGGAGGAAAGAAGTGGCATGACAACGGATGATGATGCTGTCAGTGAGATAAAGACGGGCAGGTACTGGTGCAAAGAGGACAGAAAGAGGCACTTAGAAAGGGCTCGGGATCAAAAGAGACGTAGAGAATTCATGATTCGGGCCAGGATGGAATCACTGAAAGAACAAAATGAAGAAGGCGATGTGAAAAAAGAGAGCATTGTTGAACTTAGTCATAAGAAAATGCTGAAAAAGAAAGGAAGGAAGATATTTGATGATTTTGTGACGGTGCAAGAAATGCTAGCGCATGGAAGTAAATTGAGCCCAGAAACACTGAAACAGTTCAATCCCTTACTTAACGTTACTACTGTGTAGTAACTGTCAATGCTAACTCTAGACACTAATTGCCAAAATTCAGTGAGTTGTTTTTTTGCATGGTATACTTGAACATACTGCATGTGCAGTTACTTCACCAGGCTTGCACAAAAGACGACATCAAACGATAACATTTCAGTTTTGCCCTTTTGAACAATGATTGCCCACATCTCAATGGTGACACAGTGCTGAAATGGTCAGCTGTACTGTCGGCAAATGAGGGTGAGAGGAATGAAACAATTGTAAAACTACAGACTCCTATTCACGTCATCAGAATGAAATTTAGTGATTGGTTTGATGTACCACTGTCATGCTTCTCTGTGAAATTCACATATGTAAATGAAATTATTCAATGAAATATCAGCTGAGATCCCGTGGGATTTCAAAATGTTGGAAATTTTCCTTTTTCAAGTGGTCTTGCATTTACCATAAGTATACTTAGTGACCATGGACCGTGTAAATGAATCAAAGCTTAGTCCTAAAGCATTGTAGTCTCTATTATTTATGCACATTTTCTTCAAGGTGCAACTTGTAAGTAGCCAAGTATATTTCATATTGTTGTAAGTTCTTCTTTTTTTCCTTGAAATGTGTAATTTATAAGCACCTTGTATAGACCTATCTACATACAAGAGGCTCACCACAAAACAGGATGCACATGTATATAGGGTCATGAAAACTTAATTTGTGTTCTTTTTGTTTGTTTTGAATTACCATTTTGACTTGTACACATATTATGTATGTTATGAAAAAAGTGACTTGAAATATTAGCTTTACCCTAACTGCCAAATCAGACTAGTGTGAAATATGTTTCATTTATATTGACAAGTGAACCGATAACATGGAGTAGTACAGCTAATCCCCCTGACTTGTAAGTATTGTGTGAAGTCAAGCTGTACACCAGGGGGGATATCATGCATGCTGTTAGTTTGTCAAAACAGGGTTCATGAACTCAAGGTGTACTTTCCTGATTGGTTCATGTGAAAAAAACAAAAACCGTTGCCAATGGTCAATAGCAGCATTAAAATATGTCAAGTATGGGTGTGTCGGTTTTTCTGCATGGAAAATGATACAAACAGAACTTGCCATGCTTTGTGGGTTCTATGTTGTCATGCGGTGATCTTTCACGTGGTTTTGAAGAAATAAACAGGAGATTGAAAATTTGTGAAAAAAATGGCAAATTCAAAAGTGATTTTAGTTCATATCGATGAATTTTTAATTCAAATCAATTATAGTCATGAGATCGTGATTAATTCATTCAAATATATTTTGCATGAGATAATTTCTCTCACTTCTTTTTAGTTCAGTGAAATCAAGAATTTTTACCCTGGGAATAATCTGCATGATTAGGGAAGGTACTGGTACCTAAATCAAAATGATTGATGTACATGATGGATAGGATGTGGAATTTTCAAAAAATCCTTGTTTTATTTTCATGGATCTACAGATGTGTTTCAGACTTTGCTGTGAAAAAATATTATCAAGGACCACACCTCATACAGATTTCCTATTGGTCAACTAGCTTTACATACAGAGTGCAATATATATACAACAAAGAAAAACAGCTCATATCGGGACCAGTTAGTTGTTATTATTGGTACTAATTGGATATTTAACAATTGGAAAAAAACTGTTGCAGACAGCACCCGATGAGTTTTCCACCCTTTCCCTCAGACAGTGTATGTCATAAAAAACATTATCAGGGCCTATGATTTCATTTGATATTTTTCTTTTTATTTCATATTAGTGAAGATTACCTTAAAAGAAATTCTGTAACAAATCCTCGCTGTGTATTGGTGAACACTGGTTCAGTTGGTTTAAATAGATGGATATGGATGGAAAATGGCCAGAAATAATCCCTTGGAGTCTCCGTCTTTGGAATGGATGTTAGCTGTTTGCAAATTTACTCAATTTTCCAAGCCACGTCTGAACTCTTTTTCAACACTGTTGATAAATCTAAATTATGTAGACAAGTCTAGATTTTGACGGAGAGAAAATTACAACTTCATGCCAGTAAATTTAATATCATGTCTTAAAAGATGGAGTACTCTGTAGAGCAAATGAAGAATTTAAGTTTAGTCTGGTGCCTCACCGGAAGATCGTCCGTACATTCTTTGAACGGCAGTTGAAAAAGATTCTTTTCAGGGTTTGAACTCAGTATGGTGGAAAGGTTTATGTGTGGAAGCTCTCAGTATCACCTCATCCAAAACATGATACTACTAATGTGTTTATGTAAAATGTATATACAGTATCCTAGTAAAGATTTGCTCTCTGTTGGTTGAAGATACAGGATTATTGCACGGCCTTTTTTGACTGAACTGTAAATAGCATACACTTAATAATAAACTTCTAGTTGCTCCAGAAACACTATTTGTAATGCAGATTTGCTGAATTTTCTCTTTTCAAAATTCACCACAAGAATGCAATTCAGAGATCACAGACTGTGTCACTCACCACAAGTATTAGGGTGCAGACTATGAAATTTGAACAAACTACTATTTATTTGTAAATGTTTTGATGGCCATGTCTCTGTATGTATTTCTTCAGTGTCATACAAACCTCTGGTTGTTGGATTTCATAACAAGGCGTTCAGCTTTGGCAACAAAGGCTTGTGAACCTTAGTTATGTTGTGGAGTGTCATCAGCATTACCTTACGCCTTTGAGTGACTCGCCTGTTTTATCCCAATGTACACTATTTCAGGTTTTTTTGGCTGAAATTTGTAAAACCATATTTCAATACAGTTGAATCAATGACACAAACCTAAAACTGGAAGTACCAGTGTTTTGTCGCAAGTAAATATGATTACGTTCAGGAATGTGTGCAGTAAGTTGAACTTTTTCAGAGATCCTGTGTTCCTGTGAATACTGATGAGGCATACTATCAGTGCATTATCAGCTAAGCTTTCTGAAACGTCTTGGCAGAAAAGAGATTGACATTGTGTTATTCATCAGCAAGTCTTAATTTATAATCGGCAAATGTATCTAAATATTTGTAAAATGTAACATACTTCTGTGTAGTCTGCCCAACTTTCTTACCTCCACAAAATATCATACATGAAGTGTTTTGTTCTTGGGACATGGTATCCTATCCAAATGCATGACACTCACAAAACTTGCATTATTTCTGAGGTTTAAAGATTGTTTTCTCCTGTTAGCCTTGTTTCACCTGATGATCCCAATCTATTATTTCTGTCACCAGCATTGGTCTACAATTTGGAGAACTGTCTGGCATTGTTTCAGTTTGTATGAAGCACAAATTTAAATAAATGAATGAACTTTGATTTTAATTGGCCCATATTAGAACCAGTGTGTTTCCCTGTGAGCTGATTGGGTATTAAGTTGTCTCCATGTTGTATCCAATGCCGGTAGAAACCATTTACCTGTAGTGGTACTCGGAGCACCCGGTAGAATCTTGTGACAAATGTTAAAACTGCAGCAATAGTGTGGCTTGAATTCAGTGCTATACTGTGTTGTTAAAAGACACTAGAACTTCAATGGATGTCATTCTCTTACCAATCTATCAATAAATTATTGTTTTATATGTACATTTTCCCAATTGTAATGTGCATGATTTGTGTGAGTTGGAGAGCTTGAGAATCGTGTCAAGAGAGCAAAATTTGTCACTCAGCCTAATGACACCAGACATGAAAATGATGCTGAATTGAGATCCTGCTTGTTCTGGAACTCCACTTCACATGTTAACAATAGTGGTCTGAGAACAAGAAATGTCTTTGATATTCAGTGCTGAACTAGTCATGACATCATCAACAAATCACCTGCTCAATGTCAGGTTCAGTCTACAATATCCATTTAAAAGTTTTCATCCTTACATACAAACTCTGTATGGACAGAGAACAAACTTTTGAACTTGACAATGAAGTGAGTTTGTAATCCTGTGTTCAGCTGTATGTACGTAGGTGTTACCAAAGTTATCAACCAATGTGTGATTTATCATATAGATAATGGAGGCATTAGAGACAGTGGTTTGAGTGGCTATGATCAAAAGTTGTGCAACCAGACTACTAGGAAGGCAACCATCAAACCAACAATACAACAAACCACAGCATGTTTTCCATATTGATATTTCACAGTAATCTAATTGATACGTTCGTAACTTAAAATTTTCCTATGTATTTTTCCAAGGAAATCAACGACTGTAGAGCACATGACACTGCAGAAATGCTACATGTGTGCCCCTATATCTCCGGTGTGAAACAAACCTACATATTATTTCGACAAACAGAATGACATTGAAATTAACAATTTTTGGAAAACACAACATAACTCTTCACCTCACTTTACACATCAATAGGATGATAAAACTGTTTATATCAGGTATCTTTTGCATCATAACCTCAGTTAAACAAGAATGTCCCCATGCCCGAAAGTTTAAACTCGGATACTGCGATTTTAATAGACTATCCTCGCGCTATCTTCATACGTAACCAAACAAGTTCGTGTGACGGTGAAATGTCTCAAAAGGTTCCCACGATATTACAAAAAGGTTAGACAAGGTAAACCCCCCCCCCCCAAAAAAAAAAAAGAAAAAATCCCAACAACAATCAGGTCACTCAGGGTCACGGACCTTAAAAGTTTACCGAAGTAAAAGCTTTACGTATGCCATGCTTTGCTGTTTTTGCTCCCGATTAATTTGGGGAAAATCCCGATGCCTGATTTGTGTCGTTGCTAAATGTCTTCTAGACGGAATGTAACACTCAGTCTTTCTATTTCATTAAAGTTTTACTCCAGTAAACTGACCTCATGTCAATCAAACGTGACGATAATTGTTTGTTTTGTTGTTGTTTTGTTTTTTGTTTTGTTGTTTTGCCTTTTCGTACCTTTTTCTAATATCGTGGGAACCGTAGAGATTACTGTACTGCCACACGGATTTCTTTGGTTACGTATTGAAGATAGTCCGTAGACACAGTAGTACCGGAGTTTAAATTTTTGGACATGCAAGACAATCTTGCTCAACTGGAAATTAAGATGCAAACGATACATATTCAAAACAGTTTTATAGTCCTATAGATGTGTAAAGTGAGGTGAAGAGTTAACGTCCGGAAATGTCCCTCTCTAAAAGGGAGCAGAGTCGAGAACTCAGCCGTGTGCGGGCGCCCTTGGGGTCTTCAAGAAATATTCCGCTGGAGAGGACTAATTTCCCAATTTTGCGCAATTTTCACGGCTTTTTTCTCGTGAAAATCAAATAAATAACCGTTCTTTATAGATTTAGCTAATATTGAAGCATATTATTGACCATACTCGACATCCAGCCGCCTAGCAGGGTAATTTTTGGATGAAAAGTCACCACAGGTTGGTAAACATTAATGAATAAAATACTAAGAGTGTTACATTCTGTCTAGAAAACATTTAGCTACTACACAAATCTTGTATCTGCTCAATATTTTCCCCAAATTAATCCCAACCGCGACAGCATAGCATGGCATACGTAAAACTTTTTAGTCCAGCAAACTTGTAAGGTGCTTGACCCCACAGGTGCCTGGGTTGCCGGTGTACATGCATAGAGAGAGATTCTATGCATGTACACCGGCAACCCAGGCACCTGTGCTTGCCCCTGGGTGACCTAATGATGTTAATCCACAGTGACGACAATTGTTTGTTAACGGGAAGATTAAGACCAAAAGATACGTGATAAAAACACTTTTCATAGTCCTACGGATGTGTCGAGTGAGGTTTAGAGTAAAGTGACAATTGAATATGTTGTCCCTCTCTCCGGGAAGCAGAGTCCAGAACTCGGCCGTGTGCGGGCGCCCTTGTTGACTATCATGCAGAGTGCTTTGCTCACCCATGAATCTTGTCCGTTTATAAGTTAAAGAAAACCGTCTTCGGAACTGCGCCTGTGCGAGTTTCTTGTTTACAAACAATGTATTTCGTGCATGATATCTAGATGCACCTCATCATCATAGCTGCAACATTTAAATTATACGATGTGATTATGACAGACATGTTTTAACTTTCAATCACCATCGTACCTTGGATACAGTGTTTACATTGGTTGTATAGGTCCCATACGACCTTTGAGCGAAGTTCCGACTATCCCTGTAAATTTCCCGACATACAGACATTCCTATTAAAACTTGAGATTAAGATGTGAAAGATACGTGATAACACAGTTTTATAGTCCTAGGGATGTGTAAAGTGAGGTGAAGAATTAACGTTAGTACACCAGTCTTGTTGCATTGCGCCCTCACGATATCAATTTGAATTTTGCATAAAAACGTAAATTCTTGTCACAGTCCATCGTTGGCGGCACTGCAGCTGCGGTATGTTGCCTATTTATCAACAAGGTCTGTTTTCTGGGAAATGTTTGCCTTACCTTGGGGTGTAGTCTGAGGGCTTACATTCCTGCTGTTGCCCATACTACTTTCTTAGTTTTTTTCATTTAATAAACAGTTTGCCATTGCTATTTTCATGTGTTTCAGCCAAATTTGTTCAAAATTCAGAGCCACTATTTTGTTCTTTGACACTGATTTCATGTTTGTTCCATGGCTTTCTTATTTAATTGTACACCATAATCGTTGTGGTTATTCAGCTACTTGAATCACCCGCATTGAAAGCGAGTAAAATCAAAGTGAGACTTGAGTGGACGCCATGGCCAATTGGTATGTATCAGAGAGACAGTGCAGTGTCAAAGAAAATCCAACCAAACACTCAACGCAGTCACTATTATAGGAAGATCAAAGTATGTACATAGAATCATCATGTTGCCTCAGTAAATTTGAGAATAACCTAATTATGAATAAAAAGCAAATTAATAATTAATGTGCTGGCGAGGCTCAACCAAACTGAATACCAGGTTACACTTTTGACTTTTGGTAATATTATATCATAGTATCTACCATGTATATAGCAAGTTTCGTCAACTTTGGTCAAGTCAATTCAGATATATATCCCTTAAATGAGCAATTAATGTAGACGGCACACCCACCAAAATCTAATCAGATCTAGATCTTAGGAAAATGCTGTACACTAAATTACATGACATCGGCCCCAACGGTTCTTAAGTTATAAATGGAACGAAGCTATGAGTGAAACAAAATATGACAGCCGGACACACACTATCTTATTCAAACTCAAAGACAAAGGACATTCAAATAGCGTGTCTACTTCCATAGGTGCGTGGATCAAACTTCAACCATATCAGAGACTAGTAAATTTAATTAAGATGATATGATTGTATCATTTGTTGTAATCACCATTCTGTTCAAACAAACCCTACATTGTGTACAGTGAGTGTTCCATGGACACAGATATGGACTTTGTGCATTCATTGGGTTTCCTAAAACTGATGAATTGCCAAAATGCAGCAAATGAATTTGTTTCACACTTGCCATTTCATATTTAACTGTCGAGATATAGAGAGGCTTTGCTCAATGACATGATTTAAGGAAATGTAGAATACAAGGAAATAAGCTCAGAATGTACAGACTTTTTATGTAAAAATAATTTTGAATTTGAAAGTAATTTGTTAGATATAAAAAAAAATTAACTATCAGAAGTGGCTTACAAACTTACAACATCTGATCATACCTTACAGACAGAACAAGGTAGAAGGTCAATTCCAAAATCCCCTGGAAATGAAAGGTTCTGTAAGTTTTGTAAATCTGTACTTTGGATGAAGTAATTTCAAACTTCAATATTGATCAGCACTGTTTACTGCCAACAAGGGAGAACAATTTTCTTGACCTGTGTCTGTCAAACATTGACAAAGTAAGTGTTGAGGTCGGAGAAAACGTCATTACCTCTGATCACCAATCCCTCTCTGTATTACTGCAAGGCATTACAAAACCTGTAAAATTTGCCTCTGCGCAGAGGGAGATGTACAATTTTAAGAAAGCCAACTGGGAAAATCTTCAATCCGATCTTGCAGCTATTCCATGGATCGATTTACTGACAGCTGGTACCGTTGATGACTGTGTGGAGACTTTTTATGATTTAATTATGCCAGCTATTAAAGACCACGTGCCGCAAATCAAACTTCGTCGCCGCGTCCCCCCCTGGTATGATGCAGAGCTTATTGAAGCTTTAAAATTGAAAGAACTTAGACATCGTGCCAAAAGACGTATACCTGTGCCTGAGAATATAGAACTTTTCAAGCATGCTCGTACCTCATTCCAGAAACTGGCGAAATTGAAATACAATGATTATGTTGCATCTGTTTCAGCAGATGTCAAGTGCAACCCCAAGCGATTTTTCTCCTTTACTTCAGCTTGTATGAAAGGGACAAAATCGCGTATTCCTGGTACTATAGAGTTGGATGGACATGAAGCTTGTGACGAGCAAGCTCAGGCCGATATTTTCAATACCTTCTTTGAATCTGTTTTTACAAATGATGACATCATTACCATTCCTGAATTAGACACTCAATTACATGATCCTTTGCGTAAGTTCACTATATCTGTGTCAGAGGTGAAGTTGGAACTTTTAGCCCTAAATGAACATAAGGCAATGGGTGATGATAATTTGCCAGCGATAGTTTTAAAAAAATGTGCTGATGCACTTTCCATTCCACTAACTTTCATATATAATCGGTCTATCCATGAGGGAGTTTTCCCGACAAAGTGGAAGAAAGCTTTGGTTGTGCCTATACACAAGAAGGGTATAAAAACTAACGTTAGAAATTATCGCCCAGTGTCCCTTTTGTCAATTGTTTCGAAAATGTGTGAGAAAATGATTTCAAGGCATGTATATAACCATGTAAAGTGTGTTTTGTCTGAACAACAGCATGGTTTTTTGCCTGGGCGATCATGTGAATCTAATCTATCTGTCTTGCTTAATGAAGCTCGTATTGCTGTTAATGAGACAAGACAGTTGGATGTTATATATACAGATTTTTCCAAAGCTTTCGACAAAGTAAATCATAAATATTTAGTTTACAAACTTAGTAAGTATGGAATACAAGACGCCCTCCTTGACTGGTTTAGTAGCTACCTAACTAATAGATCCCAGGTAGTTAATGTTAAAGGGTGTAGATCAGACCCTGTCTTAGTTAAGTCCGGGGTTCCGCAGGGGTCACAACTGGGACCACTGTGTTTCATTCTTTATTTAAATGATATATTTGATAATTTTAAATGTGGCTCCTTAGGCTTTGCAGACGATCTGAAGTTGTTTAAGATAATACGTAGTGTGAATGACTGTTCAATGTTACAAGAAGATATCAATTACTTGTCCACATGGTCTGAGAAATGGAAAATGCACCTTAATTATGACAAATGTGTAGTACTTCGTCTTTCATTGAAAAGATTGCCAATTGAGAGGGATTATAATATTGATGCTCACAACTTGAAGACTGTTTATAGTTACAGTGACCTAGGCGTGACACTAGACACAAAGTTAACTTTTTCAACTCACGTTGTTTCAATTGTCACTGATGCTCGAAGACTACTTGGCATGCTAAAAAGGTTTGGCAAACGGTTGTCAGTGGATGCATTGCTCGTGGTTTACAAAAAATTCATTAGAACTAAACTCGAGTATGCATCAGTTGTTTGGAATAGTATTGACAAAGTGTACTCAGACAAACTGGAAGCTGTACAGCGTAACTTTGTTAAATATTTGTGTTATCTTGTAAATGTAAGGTTTGATGATTATTCATATGATGATATGTGTGTTATGTTCAATTTACTAATGCTATCTTAAAGGCGCATTATTTTGACCTTGTTTTTCTTCACAAATAAATAAATGCCCTTCTTAATTGCCAACCAATTTTAATTTACACATTCCTGGGCGATCAACTAGACAGAAACGGACATTTCATGAACCTGGTGGTAGAGTTAAATTTACTAGCAATTCACTTTTTAATCGCATTCCAAAGCTATATAATAGTTTTTATCAATGTCTACCAATTTTTAACATTCCTGTTTCGAGTTTTAAAAGAAAAGCTAAAAGCATTTGCTTTTGAATTTTTACTTTGTCCTTGTTGTGCATGTCATTTGTTTTAACTTGCTTTCTTGTCCTGTAACATCATGTTATTTGTATTTTTTACTAAAATCCTCCTGTAAGTGCGGATGTATATGGTTTTTAACTGTATCATATCTGTGTTGGAGTTCGAAATAAATAAATAAATAAATAAATAAATAAGAATGAATTTCATTTTGTCATATGTCCAAAATACAGCAGTCATCATGACATTGTTGTTTCTTCCATAAGTTTGTACAACTCTTATTTTCAGGTTAGAATGAACAAAAGTTCACTTACATCTGTACTCTGAAAGATAAACTACATCTTGTGAAATCTATTTCTGCTACTTTACTTTGTCCACCAACAGCAGCAGAGATTTACAGTTCAGATCACAATCGACTTCACAAACGATTTTCTTGAAAAACTCACACTACAGACACTGTACAAAGAAGTATTGTGAAGATAAGAGTGATGAAAACTGTGAAGACACATTTTAATAAGTCTCTCTCATTCTGAAAGTTCTTCACAATAACACCATTTGATATTCATACTGACAATGATGGCATGTGCAGCGTATGTTTATACTTACTTGATGAATATATTAATCATCGCTACCTAATTGGTGACAAGTGTAATGTATCATTTCTGCAAACAAAGGCATGTCCCAGGGAATTTATCACCTATTGATACATGGTAGTGCATCGGGATCGGGGGGGGGGGGGGGGGGGGATGTGTGTTTGAGGGAAACGGGGGGGGGGGGGGGGAGGATGTGTGTTTGAGGGACAACATGATAGAGGAATGCATCATAGGGGCAACCTATTAGTACATAGACATGGTACTGCATTGGGATGGGAGTTGGGGGGAGAGGATGTGTGTTTGAGGGGCAACATGATAGAGGAATGCATCATAGGGGCAGTGGTCAGGATTATCTTAAGATAGCAAATTCAAGACCTGGTACATGTGCGAGTCAGATTAAGAAGCAGCGTATTCATTAAAACAGGATGGTAAGTTCGAGACGCCAGCATAGTGTTGTGTTCTTGAACTTGCCACTCTACTCCTCACTGCATCATCTGGTAATAGGTGAGAGTGGGTACCTTATCCTGTTGAATGATGGATACAACTTTATAAATATTTTACATAAATGAAATGGTCCCCCTTGTCATATCTATATTGATTGTGATTCACAAGTTACTGTTAAGTAACAGTATCAATGCACTTGTTCTTTTCACATGAAGACATTAATTAGCATGATTGGGAGAATTAAGAAAGTGTAAAGTTGCATGGACTAATTTGTGAAAATAATTATTGCCTCAAAATAAAGCATACACCCTCTACAATGAAAGACTAATTTT
The DNA here is from genome assembly GCF_041260155.1 of Ptychodera flava. Classification (NCBI taxonomy): domain Eukaryota; kingdom Metazoa; phylum Hemichordata; class Enteropneusta; family Ptychoderidae; genus Ptychodera; species Ptychodera flava. The sequence goes on along the minus strand of NC_091933.1, from coordinate 42,754,163 downwards.
CTTTTGCTGTACGATTGTAAAAAGTTTAATCACTTTGTATAATTCAATGTTCATAACTCTGCAATTGACGCTCCACAACACAAGAAAGCCTGCACGGTAAATTTCACACATACACCCATTGCTGTGAAATATTCTGCATAATATGATAATTTTTAATGCCTGCAATACATCAATGTTTTGCAAGGATCCACTTCAATGAAACAAATCTATTGAAAGTAGCACCATTTATTGTTTTATATTAAAATGCAGTGTGGAAAGACCACCACTGATGTGTTCTGTAAATACCAGAATACATGATTAGTGTGTCGTTAAAATTTGAGTAAATTCCAATACTTCTATTTGCTCTTCTTGCTAAGGTTTTTGTAGTATTGGCCAAGAATCTTTTGGATGTCATCTGACAAAATGAAGGCCAGAAATTGATCAAGTTCAGATTTTCTATAAGATACCGATGATATTTTGTCCAACAGAGATTGCCTCATTGCTAACTTTGTTATGGTCCTGGCATTGTCATTAATGCTTAGCCACTTCTTCAAAACCTGTACAGCTCTTGGCAGAAGTTCTTCACCAGGACATAGTTCATCTAGAAGACCTACTTTCAATCCAGACTGACAGTTGTATTTCTCTGCAGATAGCCAAATCTTTTCATTCCGTCGATGACCGACAACATTGCTGACACTGGAGGTAATCCAAGGTGGTGACGGTAGGCCTAATTCAACTGCGTTCATTGCAAGCTTGAAGTCTGGAGATGACGTCATGATTCGGTAGTCACAGAACTGTGCGATAGCACAACCACCTGCCATGGCATGGCCATTGATGGCGGCGATTGTGACCAACTTAGTACCATACAAATGAATCCAAAGGTCTTGGAAATTCCACCAAAGTTCTCGGAGGTTGTCTTCTTTCGCTTGATACACTTCACTGATGTCAAGGCCTGCACCAAATACTCTTGGAAGTGCCTATAATGAGTAAATTTTGTAGAGTCAGAGCTATACTTCTGTTTGTTCTTTAACCCTTTCACCCCCAGTTCCCCGTATACAGGTCCAACTTTACCATAGAAAACAATGGATTTGGGACAAACCATGGTGGTGAAAGGCTTAAAAGGGCTAGTAGCTGTTACCTTAATCATGTATATCAAATGCAAGTTCATATTCTACTCCCCAAAACATGTCAAAACATGTTGAAATGCTATTTAGCGTGTCAACACATCATCTATACATGTAAAATGCACTGTTTTTGTCTGCATTGGAATTCTGGTCCTGACCAGAATTCACTTGTTAACAACAGCAATGCAGTTAACTCATGTACACAGCTTGTTGACAAGCTGAATACTTTTTATCTCAACATGCTTTTAGGAATTGAACAAGAAACTATGGTTGACATCAAAAACAAATGTTGTAATCAAAACATCAAAAGTACTACATCTCCTGGCCCTTTAATGTAAAGACAGACAGACAGGCACAGAAATATGAAGCTTACAACAAGCAGTTACAGAAGTGGAGATCTTTTGATCAAACAATTTCAAATGAGCTAAAATTTTTAAAACATTTCAACAAATCATGATAAGATTGCCTTTAGGAACCTGCTGTAAGATAAACAATTTCAGTGAAAATAAATTACAATCAAAACGGAGACAATTATTAAAGGCGCCCTTCTAAATCCCTGGTTCTTGCATTAGCAAATGTGTCAACAGCCCATTAACAGTTTGTCATTTTTTGTTTTCCATTAAATATTTTATCAAGTAAATAATATTTATATTAGATAAATCTGATAATTGAGTTGGGGCTTTAAAGTGGCCAGAAAATTAACATGGGCAAAGATTAAGTTTAATCACTATTGAGGCCAATCTGATTAGCTTCATTCAAAGGAATCTGATCACCAAATTTGAAAGGTATGATAACAGGTTTACGAAAGGAAGACTTCTGAAAAAATGATAAAAATTCAAGTTTCATAGAATATGCAAATGTAATGCAAATATGGCATAAAGAGAAAGTTTTGTGATTTTTGTTATGAAACTTTTCTTTGTTATGATAGTGTTTTAACCTACTCCCTTTAAGATCTGGATAGTAAAGTCTCACATCTTGATCCTTGTACCACGAGGGACTGACCTAGGTTGTCTAATAACACACCACATGCTCATTCCGTGTCGCGATTCGCCAGAATATGTCACGTGACGAGAAAATAGATACGTCTAGTCCCCACCGGATCGACAAAAGTGACGTCAGAGGGTATTTTTTGAAAAGCTATTCCCTAGGGAAATAGTTCTGACCAAATTTGGAAAAGTGCCCGGTCACGTGACCGTAGTGTCGTCTGCAGCTTTGCAACAATGGCGGGTGACTAGGACGTGATGTGCATCCGGAATAGGTGACGACACATTCTCTGAAACAGATTTCCCCTTCCAACATTTTCAACATTCTAACAGCGTAGGAACTTGAACAGCTAATCGACGGAAAAGATTAAAGTACAACTAAGGATGTCGCTAGGTATGCTTAGAATATTTTTTGAAAGAAAGTAGTACCACGTACAACTGAAACCGCTGTGGAAACATCGCCCAGTAAACTTGTCACAATGGATTGTTGCAGTGCAAAATATATAAACACATTAAAAACTATATAACAATACAACATGAGCATGTGGTGTGTTATAAAACACCTATAGCCTGGTCTTTATTTGGGCTATAGCGCTCGTCTATTACCCCTCGTGGCCGTGTGTTACCAGAAACACATCGCTATACCCCTCGGCCTACGGCCTCGGGAAATAGCGATGTGTTTCTGGTAACACACGGCCCCTCGGGGTAATAGACGGGCGCTATAGCCCTCTTGACCAGGCAATAGGTGTTTACTAGAACATTGTATGCCGTGAATGCCAGACCTTAAAAAGTCCTCAGATATTGAGATTGTCGATGTATAGAAATCAAGGCATTAGTTCTAATATACATTCTTTCAAACTACTGTCTATGCAGGCTGAACAATTCATCAGTGTATGGGTGCCTACACACAGCTGAATCTTTCAGTCTAGGGTCTATGGTGTCACACTCAATGGGTGCCTGAAGACAGCTGAATCTTTCAGACTAGGGGCTACAGTATCACACTCTATGGGTGTGTGAAAACAGTTGAATCAGTCTTGGGTCTATGGTGTCACACTCAATGGGTGCCTGAAGACAGCTGAATCTTTCAGACTAGGGTCTTTGGTGTCACACTTTTTTTTTTAGATTACTGAAACTGTCAGTGATTTTCTAATTACCACATTTTGGCATCAAAAATCAATTTTTGCTGCTGTAATGGCATATGTATGTATAAGGGAAGAGAGTGAACATAGGGGACAACGTGACTGAGAGGGCAGACAGTAACTGAGAGGGCAGACAGTAACTGAGAGGGCAGACAGTGACTGAGAGGGAAGACAGTGACTGAGAGGGCAGACAGTGACCGAGAGGGAAGACAGTGACTGAGAGGGCAGACAGTGACTGAGAGGGCAGATAGTAACTGAGAGGGCAGACAGTGACCAGGAGGGCAGACAGTAACTGAGAGGGCAGACAGTGACTGAGAGGGAAGATAGTGACTGAGAGGGTAGACTGTGTCTGAGAGGGCAGACTGACTGAGAGGGTAGACAGTGACCGAGAGGGATGACATTGACCGAGGGGGAAGACAGTGACTGAAAGGGAAGACAGTAACTGAGAGGGCAGACAGTGACTGAGAGGGAAGATAGTGACTGAGAGGGTAGTCAGTGACACAGAGGAAAGACAGTAACCAAGAGGGAAGACAGTGATACGAATGAGGGGGAAGACAGTGACTGAGAGTGCAGAAAGTGACTGAGAGGGCAGACAGTGACTGAGAGGGCAGACAGTAACTGAGAGGGCAGACAGTGACTGAGAGGGAAGACAGTAACTGAGAGGGCAGACAGTGACTGAGAGGGAAGATAGTGACTGAGAGGGTAGACTGTGTCTGAGAGGGCAGACTGACTGAGAGGGTAGACAGTGACCGAGAGGGATGACATTGACCGAGGGGGAAGACAGTGACTGAAAGGGAAGACAGTAACTGAGAGGGCAGACAGTGACTGAGAGGGAAGACTGTGACTGAGAGGGTAATCAGTGACACAGAGGAAAGACAGTAACCAAGAGGGAAGACAGTGATACGAATGAGGGGGAAGACAGTGACTGAGAGTGCAGAAAGTGACTGAGAGGGAAGACAGTGACCATAAGGGTAGACAGTGACTGAGAGGGCAGACTGACTGAGAGGGCAGACAGTGACCAAGAGGGAAGACAGCGAACAAAGAGGAAAGACAGTGACTGAGAGGGAAGAGAGTTAAATGAGAGCGTAGACAGTGACAGAGAGTGCAGGCTGTGGCTTAGTGGTAAGACAGTGACTGAGAGGGACAACAATGACCAAGAGGGAAGACAGTAAATGAGAGTGAAGAATAGACACAAACATTATGAATAAGTTCAAAAGTTAAATATAATAAACAAAAATAGAATAATTACCGATGTCAGTACAATTCCTCTACAATTTGGATCATTTTCAAGTCTTTTGATGTGAGTCACAAATGCCTTGATAAATTCTAATGATATACTATTAACTGGTGGACGATTCATCCTCATAATTGCAATGCCTTCTTTTTGATTTTCTTCACTGATATCAATTTCAATTAGATTTTGTGAGTTGCTAAGATTGCGAGTGATGACTTCATGTTCCAAGACTCTTGGTTGATGCAGTTGTTTGGTGAATGATGAGTTGGCAACAAGCAAACCATTTCGCCGCAAGTATCGTATGATAGCAGTCATTTTATTACGTTGTTGATGCTATACAGCTACTGATGCTTGACTTAATGGTAGGCAAAGACCCTGCAACGCAATCAGGAAAGAGAGTATGAAACACGTTTACTGTCGATTAGGCCAATGAAAACAAATTGTGTAGTTCCGGTAACCCTACCTAGCCTATTTTAAACCCCCGACCCTAGACTTTTTATGGGTTTGTCAACATGAAAGTAACACAAATTGTACTTTGAGAAAATTCCTTTCAAAAAAGTAAAACTTCACAAGAGTTGGAGAGATATGACGTCATCTTTTGAAAAAGTCTAGCCTTAGCAAGCCTATTCTTGTCAGCAACATGGCGAGCTATTCTGCATGCTGTACCAAACACAAAGTGACTTCAATATCATTTCAATATGGGAAAAATTGAACAGAATCAGTTGTGCAAACAGTTGCAATTTACTTGCATGCTTTATTGATTTTTTTTGGTGAAATAAAAAAAAGGGGAAAATAATTTTTTTCCTACCTACCTACCTTATTTTTAAAAAGCATGTTATGGGAACCACACAATTTTGGGGGGCCTTAGGATACAGGTTAGCTAGTGTATAAAGAATGTGAAGACCCCTAAAATCCCTTTCATGATACATTAGCTGGGTCATCCATCAAAAAGCAGAAACTAAAAGGGAGGACATAGAAGGATGGCAAAGGACAAAGAAGGCCAAAAAGAAACATTTTCTGTACGTAATTAGGTGAAGGGCAACATTTTCCGCCCAGGATAAGATGTAGATCTATATTATCACCCTATCAACACATCAACACAGGGGGCTCAGTATAAGCTACCAAAGCTGGACAAGTTCAGCCACACAGTAACCTGGCTTGCGGAACAGCAAGAAACTGTGCCCCGATATGGAGGTTATTTACCTCTATGGCCCAAACTATCCCTCTACCCAGACAAAATACATTCAAGAAAGATGCACTTGAATGTGTAGACTAGCAGTGTGATAATTTGTGAGCTATTCTGCTGGTAATTTTACATTTTAAGTGTTATTTATGGTTTTATTTCAACCAAACAGTAGTGTTTAAGTAATATTGTCATTTACTCTTTGCATTCCTGAACAGAGACACAAACAACATCAAAACACAGTCGCTTGTGTTCAATACATGGCAAGGCTGCTGTATGCATTAGAAATGCATGTACTTTCATGCATAGAGGCCTACCCTGTGTATCAAACCACAAGCAACTGAAATGAAGCGACTGTGGGCACAGTGGTAGGTCCAAGGTAGAACCGTATCTTTTTGCAGCGTGTAGTAGTATTGACTGTAGCTGCTGTGCTGTAGCTGGAGGTTTTGCCTGGGTATTTGGGTTATTTGCCGTCCCACCAAAATACCCAGGCAAAACCTCGAGCTACAGTACTGCAGCTAGATGACGGCCGATAGCTCTTCGTCACTTCGGGTACAAGTCATATGTTGGGAGTGCTCGGCCAGTACTAGCTCTGCGTCGTATGTTTGAGCCCTGCTACGCTAGATGCTAGAAACCGATTGCTGAACTCTCCCGCCAGATAGAACGTTAAAACAGGCGGCGATCGCTTTTTTCACAATCGATGGATCGTCAAACAGTGACCTGTTCAGACCTTGAGACGGTTGACCTAGCCCTGCGTACAGGTCTGTGTGTTCCCGGCGTTATACGGCCTCCACCACCGAGGCCGTATAACGCCGGGAACACAGACCTGCGCAGGGCTAAGGTTGACCATGCGTTTGACGACCGTGTAAAATTGATATTTTAGCCCGTGGAATTCGAAGGAATAGGCTTTTATCTTGTTTCTACTATACGCATTACCTTAGCTTAGAGATCTAGAGCCAGGTGATATACTTACGTGAGGACAAGATTACCTGCAAGCTTCTCGTCGCAGCCCAGACGCTGTACAAACGCAACACGCATGCGCGAGTGTATCTCTGGACTCTACATGGCGTGCACAAGTTTCACACACCATAGCCCTCTGCGTGAAGGTAAAGTGAAGTAAGCCTTTATTGAAATCGTATCCCAGTTGGGATCTTGATCATAAAGTACAATAAAGGTTTTGCAAAGACAACAATGAAAGAGTATATATATATATATATATATATATATATATATATATATATATATATATATATATATATATATATATATATATATTCATCAGCTGTCATTGACTGGTTCAAGGGGATACGAGGTAAATCAAAATGTAGATTCATTACATTTGACATTGTCAACTTCTATCCATCTATCTCAGAAGATCTCTTGCGTAAATCACTTGATTTTGCGAGAGAATATACTTCAATTTCTGATGAAGTGGTCGATATCATAATGCACTCGAGAAAGACCCTCCTTTTTGACGACATAACACCCTGGATTAAAAGAGAGAATAAGGATTTATTCGATGTGGCGATGGGCAGCTTCGATGGTGCTGAAATATGCGAGCTGGTGGGTCTGTATATACTTAACACACTCGCCAAAAAGTATGATAAGAATCATATCGGCTTATACTTTTATTATTATTATATTATTATTATTACACTTTATTTAAAGAGGGTAATCTGATTACAGTAAAGTAATTGTAATTTCCATCAGAGCCCTCATGAAAGAAGGCAAAATACACAAACAAATCATCGAATAAACAAAAACGTATGGAATAGACGAATAGAAGATGTCGAAGACAAAGGAAAAATACCGGGATGACGGGCTTGGTGTACTCAAAAATATCACGGCCAGCAAGGCGGATAAGATCAGAAAGGAAATCACGAAGATATTTCGTGACATTGGCCTGAAAATCACGATCGAGACAAACCAGAAGATTACAAACTTCTTGGATGTGACATTTAATCTGAACGACGGCAAGTTCTACCCGTATCGTAAACCGAACGACCAAACAATGTATGTCCATAAGCAGTCTAATCACCCGCCAACCATTATTAATCACAAACCTGACGCAATAAGCAAACGCATCTCAACAATATCTAGTGATAAGGGCATCTTTGATAAATATAAAGGGCGATACAATACAGCTAGGCAAGCGGCTACACCGAACAAATTAAATTCACCAAGACCAACCAATCAGCGAGGAGAAGCAATAACAGGAAGCGTCATATCACGTGGTTCAACCCCCCTTTCAGCAAGAACGTGGAAACAAACATCGGCAGGAAATTTCTCCAACTTGTCGATAAATATTTCCAAAGGGGTCTAAACTTCACAAGATCTTCAACAGAAACACAATTAAGTGAGTTATAGCTGTATGAGGAATATGGCAAGTATAATCAAATCGCACAATAAGAGGGTAATCTCCGGAGAACAGCGTAAGGACCAACCAGCTGATTGCAATATTGCAGGGTTAAGTCAGCATGCCCCTTGAAGGGTAACTGTCAAGTCAAAGGCGTGGTGTACAAGGCCAACGTATCAACGGAGGGCAACGGAGAGAGGGTTTACATCGGCCTCACTGATAACACCTTCAAGACGCGCTACACTAATCACATGAAGTCGTTCCGCAACGAGAGATACAAAAACGACACCGAGTTATCAAAATATGTATGGAACTTAAGAAATAAGGGACAAGACTTTGACATTTCATGGTCAATCATTGATAAAGCATTGAGCTACTCTAACATGAACAAGCGATGTAATCTTTGCATATCAGAAAAGCTGCATATTATCAATGCTGACAAATCTACACTGTTAAACAAACGCTCTGAGTTGGTTTCAAAATGTCGCCACCAAAACAAATATTATTTATCGAATTTTAACACTACCTACAAATAGAATGGTTCGTCCCGATCATATATGTAAGAGTGTCGAGCTAGTAATCATTTCACTCTATCTGAGGATTGCAAGATGCTGAAACTTAAGTAATAGATTTCATTACTTTGTACTTGAAGTAATCTGTTTATTTATAACGCTCTGCTTTTTGCATTGAGCACTGTAATTTCCCTCGAGGACATCTGTATACTTCAGTATATATATATATATATATATATATATATATATATATATAATATATATATATATATATATATATATATATATATATGAGGTCAACATATTACAGGTTCATAAATAGTTTACTTTGTCTTTTTCATTTTGTCTTGTCTGAGTTTAAAACATGTATGTATGTATTTTCCCAATTCACATAGTGATGCTTTATCTGTCCTTGAAAAGATGCTTATAAGGTCTTGTGTGCCTCTGAATGCGTTTTTACAAATGTTTAGTTTACTGAAAAAATCATGTCTAATGTCTGTGTAGCCTTTGCAATGAAAAAGAAAATGTATCTCATCTTCTACTTGTTTGTTTTGTATGATATGTGTTGCTTTTCGGTCTATAAACGCCACTAGGAAAACTCTGAATGGCGAAAATACGAGCAGACCTCCCAACGCACTTCAAAAATGATCGCTAAGTTGAATATGGCAAGCTAAAAGTTGCAATATTCTTGAAAACCTATTTCTTTTTTGTGAAAACCATTCTTATTGTAGAAAACCATTTCTCTTTGTAAAAAAAATCCATAGATATGAACTTTAAACTTGTTTTCCAATTAAAACAGTGGTGTCTAAAAATATAATATTGACTATTAAAAATGATAAAAATTGCCAAAACTGTATGAATTTTTAGCATCTAATTTGTGCACCACCGTGTTCTTGACCGTACAGAGAACGCGGAGGCAAAAAAGACCGCATCCTTCTGCGATCTGGTATTCGAGAATGGCGGGCCGAAAAATCTGGGCGACAGTGTGAATTAACAAAAAAAAACCAGTGTGATGCTAGGATGCTAGGATGCTGAAGTAGTGTCTTATTATTTTTTTTCAATCAAATGTTCTAAGCCCCTATTACTGAGTGCGGATAAAAAAATCTTAATTATATTGGATTTAACCAGAGGATCGGACCAGTTTATTTTCTCTGCGTGGCATAGCCCTGCGTACAGGTCTGTGTGTCCCGGCGTTATACGGCCTCCAAAACGGCCTACACTGTACGTAATCATGATCAGTTGCCCTACCACCACCACGTGGCACGTCAAGGTACATGCCATAGGTAGGGTATGTAGGTGTGGATGAGTGCATCATGAATGTGTGTCAGTGCTGTTTGACATCATATCATGGACATAGAGCTGTTGATTGCATGCATGTACTGTGATTCACAGTAGCATCTGAAATTCAATTATGTATATTATCTTGGAGTTGTTCCGCTTTATTAAATCACGTTTTAAAACTATTTTCCAGAATCGTCTTATTTTCCAAGGCAATTCACAGATGTATTCTGCCTAGAGATTTCGCCATCCAGGAGTTCACAAATGGAAAAAGTACTCACCATTCAGCTGACAAAGGAAAGAGGTGTTATACGTCCAACGGCATCATGAGTGTCATTCCCAGTGGTAAGTTCATTAAATTTGGTGAGTAAATGATGTGGTTCATCCAATGATGCTACCAATAATACAGCTCCTAGTTGATGTCCCCCCAAGATGTGATAATGGGAGTCAAACAGGATTAGCTGAAAATAAAAAAGATGTTAATGATCAACAGTGATTGATATTGTGTGTCTTTGTGAATTGTGATCATTTACACACATCAACTTGCATAAGTGGTGAAAATTAACATCTACAGCCAGAATTATATTGCACTTGTGTCAACATAATAGTCATGACATTTGCAGATGGTTTCGTAACTTTTATAATGTGAATGTGGTTACCTTGTTTTGATGTCTGTAGAACACCACACTCTGTCCCCTTTATACATATATTACAGTGTGGATGGTGTCGTGAAAACTGATGGTGCAGATGATGTAACAGACTTTGAGAAGTGTCGTGAAAATTGTTGTAAACAGGGCCTATCTCTTGATTGTATTGTGTAGGAAACCTGCAATGTAACACTGCCTGCTTGATGGTTAAATTCATTTCAAATGATTGGTTTGATCTATGTTGTTGAACATACCTGGAAGAAAGCAATATTATTATGGTAAGTACTGTAGAGAGATGCACTGGTATTTTCCTACTCTATAACAGTGCATGGCAATGCCCTTGGCTGCTCAATGAACAAGATGCCGACATTTAAGTCTCTTTAGCTTAACTCCTTGTATTTATTAGACGATGTTCATTGGCGCTGTGCAACAAATGTTACATATATGCTCTGTCAATGAAGTTCTGAAATGAGTCTTTAGCTTTGTCTTCAAAGTTTGGACATTTTAGGCAGAATGCAACAGTATACTACGGTAGCTGGTGATGTTTAGATGTGTATGAAAACATTTTTTTAATATTAATGTTGTATGATTTCATTTGAAAATATACTCTTTTATTATCTGAACTTCTCATTTTTAGCTCACATTTGGTTATACCAATGTGAGTTTATCGTATAAGCTGAAGTCGATGGCCTCGAGCTCTGTATGTATGTATGTGTGTATGTATGTATGTATGTACGTACAGTATGTCCGTAAACATCAAAAACATGCAAACCACTGCACATTTCAGCTTGGTATTTGGTGTGTGGATGCATCCTGGGCTATAGATGGGATTTTGTTCAAATGAAGTCTGCATTGCCAAAATTATGCAAATGAGCTTACAAAATGTGAAAATGGTAAAGAATTAATATCTCGAGAACCGCTGTTTTTATTGCTTTGAAAATTTGTGTGCAAGTACCTTAGGTGAACCTTATACAATTTTATGAATATTGTGAAGATATCCTTAATTTTTATATTTTTACTGAATTTTTTGGTGATTTTTCTCATTTCAGTAAAAATTCTTCTTCTCTTAAACCGCCAGCCCAATCGCTCTCAACTTTGGGTTAGATTTTTGCGAGGGTGTTACGCTTCTAATTTGTTGAAATTATGAAATGTTAGAAATTTTAGCAAAAGTGACTTAAATAAATCTTTAGCCACCATTGAATGCACCATATATTTTTATCGAGGAAAAAATGTGATTTTATTCCATATGATGACTCTTAATTTTGATTGTCAACGGTAATTCGTACAGAATGACCACTCCTACTATTACAATCGACGAACCATTTGCCAAGAATGCGCACAACATTGCGCAGTGGATTTTTGCAGCGTCTGGTCGCAGCCGCAAATTAGCAAATTGATTCTAGGTGGCGCTCTTTATTTTCCACAATATTTTAATCCGAACTGTTCACAAGCATCACAACACAATAATGTTTGCACGTCTGCACCACATATAACATGTTATACAGTACCGAGGTTCGGCCTTCGGCCTCACAGTGTCAGTCACTTCCCATCCGACGACGATCTACGAAACGTTCCGTACACCTGTGGTCTGCACAGGCATGTGTTCATCTGAGAATATCTACTTGGTTAACTTTGTCTTGTTTGAGTGATTAGATTTTAGAAAGTTCACTTACAATAACGCAGTTTCAAATGATAATGGTGAAGGCGAAAGCACAAATGTTCAAAGGTCCCGACCGACACAAATTTGGTCAATGTAAAGCAGTATATCCACGGTAAGCCCCAGCTAGTTATTTTGTGTCTGTATATCCCTATGCATTGTGGAATCTTTGTTTATCCCTGAAGAATTGTAGAGTCCATACATCAGATAAACAAAAAATCAAAGAAAACAAAGTAACGCCACTTGTCTAACCAAACTTAGTAGGATTCAGTTCTTCAGAGATTTTTTGACAAAAACTGATGATAAGTATCTTGTCCCCAACGAAGCATGGATAAAGCAAGTTAAAAATATCTCTATATTACGGTACAAAGTAAAATGATGGTATTAGTGTCTCTTATTTTTACTCTGATTGTGGCTCTGGGCGGGACAAATAGTGACCATCGTTTAAAACATTCATGGGCTTTCAAAGTCTTTTTACGTATTGGACTCTGTGATGTCTTGAGTCTTATTGGAACTTTGATCTATTTCAAAGTAATTCAAACATATACAATTTTGCGATAAACCAACTAGTCTTGCAAGTGCGCGTTCTGATGCATGTGCAGCGTATTTAGCCAACGTTTAATTTTCTCAAATATGCAAGTGACCATGGCGTGGCTTTGTCTACCACTAGCAGACGCATCCCCCTATCGAAATTGCCTTTTCCATTCTCTCTTGTGCTCTCTCAGGGCATTGGAAATATCTTGTGAATCGCGAAAAGGCTTGGTCGCTTAATTCTTCTAAATCGGTTGATGTGTGATACAAACAAAAGTGGTGATCAGAGGGCATTTAAAGATGTTCACAGCCAAGACTGATCACTTCTACCTTTTCTGTCATACTTTAGATCGTTGCCAGCAGCACATCGATCGATCTGGTGTTGATGCAGCGGATTGGCACTATCTCCAGCCTTATGCGTGACTTTTGTTATCTGACCGCAGTGGGCACTTCTCTGGAGTGTTTATTTGATCCATACTGCATATTCGCTAATATCTTCGTAAGGTGAACAAATAGATACAAAATGAAACTAATTTTAAACAAACTGAATAGCTTTTACGTACATTTTTACTTTAAAGACAAATCTTTTCCCGAAGTGAAGCTTTCTATGACATCCAAACTCAGCATTCAGTATGTGGTTCTAACATTTAACATTCCAAAAGACAAATTTATACTTCTTGTTCGAAATATTCAAATTAGACTCTCTACATATGAATTTGCAAAATCCTAAATTTCACTATTATAACAAATAGCGGGTATACTAGTTGAATCAAGTATTCAAAACCTACCCATACGACAGAAATGCCTTCAAAGTTCCTAATTACTGATGAATCGAGAAAAGTCCTTTGCCCCTTTATCGCCAAATTCCTCAATGTCTTCATTAACTCAACACATCTCAATTTAACGATACATGAATACTAAATAATGAAGAGAACACAGCGAGTAACGTTCCACTGGCAACAAGTATGTACGCTTGGTTTTCAGCAATATCTACAGTTGTCAACGACTCATTGATCCAAAAGTACTGCTCTCATGGTGTCATACCAATAATTGTTATCCAGGGGCCGTGAATAATTGACAACCAAACTTATTGCATTTGACCTCATGCAAAATCAAACGACGAAATGAAACCTTAATTGTTATGATGTTAACTGCTCTCATACGAGATAGATTCCCGAAAGAGCTCGAGGTTGTTTGAAAAATAAAAATCCTAACGCGTCTATACATTCCAAAGTAAAATGTTAAAGGTGGTTGAGTATAATGCAAAGGTCTGTACATAGTTTTCATGGCGTAACTCTTGGTAGAGTGAATTTGGATACAATTATTGAAATAGAGCGAAAACACCCTTCTCCTAGGCAATATATGTTTTTTTCATATCAGTGAGCATTCAATTTAGTAACTGTCCGAGGAATTGCCCAACTGATAATCAATGATTTTCTTCGGCTAGAGCTTTGGATAGTGTTAACTCATCGTAAAATACAAAGACACGTAATATCAAAGGTCCTTGTTAAGAAGATATCATCCTAACCTATAAGACGAAAATATATTGCTCTAAAGAGAAGAAAGAGAAAACTTGTTTGAAACAAATGACGTATATAGGGAATTTGTCTCGTCACACACACACACAAACACACACACACACACACACACACACACACACACACACACACACACATATTCCACATGACTCATTTAATGATGTTGTAAGTTTTATATTTTGTGAATTTCCAACATAAGGTGTGTAACCTTATCTTAAATGCTACACTCATCAGACACACAGTAATCTAAAGTTGGTATGTCAACATGATCTAAAAATTAGCATAAGTTCAAGTAGTACTTAGTATCGGCTAAATAATCAATTCCTTGGCTTCAAACTTACCAACTTTTGTATCAGTGAAATCACTTATACTGTGCACGATCAAAACAATGCTGAATTTACGGCTGTTGTAAATTTGTTGAATTTCGACAACAATTCATAACTCAAGTTATTGCAGTGGTTGTAGCTTTCAAAAAAGAAGGTTAAAATTTACCTGTACTCAAAACTCGAAGGCTGACGGTGTTCTACTTGTTCTTTTTGTTGTAATGAGTGTTTTTTCCTGTTTACTTGTTTTGTTTTATTTTTGGTCATTTGAAGTTTTATATTTTGTGATTTTTTGTCAGGATTGCTTGGATAACGTGACTTAATTGCAATTTTAATTTTAGGACCACAGTGGAAATAATTTTTTTAACATTCTTGTGTAATCCTCGGCAAGTGTTTTTCACTGACTTTTACATTTTTTTTGAGTGAAGTCTTTTTTTGAGTTTGCTTTAAGCGTTAAGGTTCAATATAATCTCTTCAAGAATTGGATTAAGGTTGTATGCCCCTCCAAAGTAAAAGACTTAAACTTTTGCTCAAACTTTCCTGAATGAAACTTTCAACTATTCTTTTACCACATCGAGAATCAAAACCAAGGGTCACTCTGCAAGATGTGGTACTAGACAGACAAACTAAAATTTCTCGATATTTGAAATTCAAAATGGCCACCATCTTTGTGTTAACTCTATATGAAAAAAAAGTCAATTTTTGAAAAACTAAGACGGTAAAAACTTTACTTACTCAAAGAGCTTTAAAATGAGCTCCCCCTCCACACAAGTGGTAGTTCAGAGTAGAATTGATACAAATTTAAGGCCCGAATATCTGTCCCCAGTCGCGTTCTAAGCAAAGTTTGTTGCCCTATACTACTTTGCTTTGTCCTTTACGTTTATGATCGCGTCAATATTCATATATTGACCCTTGGTTTCCTTTTTGTTATAAGAAGGGTCAACTACGTCCCTTTTAGGCCGTGGGGTTTTCCCAAAAGTGGTGGCTGCGGCGTACACCAACTCGTCACCTCCTTTACCTCTATTAGGAGGAGCGGCAACAACGCCCTCAACGGACAATTGTGGATTTTCTGCATCTACATGACTCGTCGATATCTCTTCGCGTGTCTCGACATCATCATCAGCTTCCGTTTCCTTTGCAGTTGGCCAAATCATCTCTATGCTGTCATGACCAACACTATCTTCCTTCTTTTCGTCCTTCGCGTTCGAAGGAATTTTCTTCGCATTACGATACCTGTTGATAATACATATCGTAGCGGCCACTAAAATCATCGAGCAGGTCAACCCACCAATTAGTGATACGGTTATTATTACCGCCAAAGGATTTAATATAAATTCCTGTTCTGTTTCTGTTTCTGTTTTGTTGATTGGTAGTTCTAGTTCTATTTCTGTTTTGCTGGTTGATAGCTCTAGTTCTGTTTCTTTTTCTGTTTCTGTTTTGTTGGTTTGTTGGATGTTTGGCTTTAATTTCTCGTTTTCGTTGACTTCTAGATATCTGACAGCAATTTCATGTCCCTCAAGATTTGTAGCCACACACAAGTATGAACCTGAATTCTTAATTGCCACGGAAGGGAGCAATAGATAATCATCTTGCATCATCGTTGGTAAATCACCTGATTCCGCACTGGAAGTGTTGTCTGCAGACTTTGAGATACGCTTGTGCATTGGTGTTAGCCAATACACAGTTGGTTGTGGCCATCCTGTGACGTCACACTCTAATTCAACGCTGTCACCTGCATTAGCTGACACGTTCATCGCTGGTTTGTCGATGAGAGGAGGAATGCACGTCATATTTTGCGGCACAACATCGATGACACTAACGTTCAGGTAAGCTTCCGGATACTGACAGGTAAATCCGGTTAGACGTAAGTGGCGCTCATTTTCTGGCATCCATTTTCTGCACCCTTTGAGGCGACAGTCGCACGACCAAGGATTTTTATCCAATTCGAAGAAAACTCTTCGATCACAGAAAAAACACATTTTTGCCGGCAATGCAGATAAACGGTTGTTTCGTAGGTCTATATAACAACGCGTACAGTTTAAACCGTCCAAAGCATGTTCGTCGATTTCTGCCACAGCCATGCTGTCAAGAGCCAGCGTCAGGGAGTATTTGGGAGGAAGTCTTTCAAATGCTCTTGCTTCTATTTTCGTGACAGGGTTTCCACCAAAATGTAGACTTAAATTAACATAGTACTGAGTGTTGAACATTGATGGAAAGAATACAGGAAGGCTGTGAAGTCGGTTGTAGCTGAGATCTATAGTTGAAATGTTTGAAAAAATTCTTAAATCGTTCGGCTCGATGTCTGTGATAAAATTATGTGAGAGCGACAGAACTTGCAGCCGATGAAGAGACGTTGTGTTTGGTGGTCGCAAAAGTCGATTGTGATCTAAAAAGAGCCACCTAAGTTTATCTATGCCGAGGAATTGAGATGAAGCCAATGATGAAATATTGTTGTCACGTAAATCCAGGTATTGTAATGATGGAAGCCCATTAAAGACACTGGCGGGTAAACCAATCATTTTATTGCCTTCCAGGTTGAGATGCGTCAGTTCAGTAAGACCGGTGAAACTCTCGTCTGTTAATGCAATTTGGTTGCTACCAAGAAATAAATGTCGTAAAGAGGAATAATTATTCAATTTCTCGGGCACAGAAATTAAACTGGAAGACTGAGAGTCTGTTGAGCGACTGAAGTTCAGGGCAGAAAACGATGTGAGTTTGTTGTGATCCAAGTACAACTTCTGAAGATTGCTTAATCCAGTAAAAGCAGACAGAGATCCGTCTTCTAATCGGTTATAGGAAACACGCACACTCGTAACATTCGGCATTCGCTGGAATAAGTCTTCAGGCAGGAATGCTATGCGATTATGGGACAAAATCAGATCGATGAGTTCGGGTAAGTGTTTTAAATCGTCAATGTCTGCTATATTGTTATTAGCAAGGTTGATGTGTGTCAGACGTGTCAAGTTTTCAATACGCGGCAGAGTTGTAAGATTATTATTGTTCAACTGCAGTTCTCTAAGGTTCGTAAGGTCGTCGAAAATGTTCCGTGGCAATGATGACAGCTTGTTACCTGCCAGGTGTAAAGCCGATAGATTATGTAATCCTGTAAAAGCTTCATCGGCAATGCTTTCTATGTTATTATCGGACAAGTTGAGGTTCTTAAGTACGGAAAGTTGGTGAAAAGCTTGGAAAGGTATTGCTAAGTAATTATTACAACAAAGATTCAACTCAACTATAGTCGACGGAAAAGCAAAAAACTTCGTTAATTGGTTGTGATCCAAAAACAACACCTCCAAACTTTTTAGTTCTTCAAAGGCCAATAGGGAATCGTCTATCAATTCGTTGTTAGAGAAGAACAAGTTTGTAACGTTTGGTATTCCCCAAAATGTGTCGTTGGACAAAAGTGTTATGCTGTTTTGTGACAAGTCCAAATCAGAGAGATTAGGTAAGTGTGGAAAAGAGTCAAGAGTACTGATATTATTCTTGGCGAGGTTAAGGGTTTTCAACATTACCATGCCGGCCACTGGTGGAAGACTTGTCAGCGTATTTTTCTTCAACTGTAGTGTTCTAAGATTCATCAAGTCTCTGAAAACATCCTCTGGTAATTTTGAAAGTTTGTTGCCTCTTAGTTGTAGAGCTGAAAGGTTTTGTAGTCCCTTAAATGTATCGTTTGCCAAGTCTTGTATGTTATTATAAGAAAGGTGTAGTGTTAACAGCGAGGAAAGTTCTTGAAAGGCTCGCGAAGGGATTGCATCCAGATTGTTATCACTGAGATCCAAAATAGTGGTTGTCGAAGGAATATCTTCCGGTATCGCCGTCAGGGATTGAGATCTGCAATCCACTTTGTTGTTTAGTGAACAAACACAGTGTGGTGGACACTGGCAGTTGTTCAAAGCGTTGATCATGTTTAACAGGAAGAAAAGGAAAAATCCCACTTTACTGTACATCATGGCCGCACAGCTACTTGTATGAGATGAATTAGTCCTGAATGCAACCAGGTTTCTGTCAGCACTCGACTTCGTATTATCTGTAAAAGTCGTAAAGGAAGATATAAAATAAAGGATACAGACTGAATACTGAAGACTGCGAAAAGGTATCATTAGATGACAGAAATTCATGTTTTCCTTATAATCGAAACTGTTGAACATGACTATCTACCTGAATCACGGTTTATTTTTTAATTCATAGTTTTTACCAACCGTACAAGGAGTCACTCAAATTAATGATGCAGCTATATACACACTATGACGAATTAAATAAATTCTAATATGTGAAGGAAAAGGTACAGATAATAGTGTCATTGATTGACCAAAGATAATGGAAAAATAACATGTGTAATTCGTTTAGTAGACTCGATATTGGTATTAGCCAGCTAAAAGGTGTGAAGCTTATACCCACAATATGTTGTAACACAGACAAGGAGTGGCTGTAACGGCAAAGTTCCGCTCTGTTTTGCCATAACTCACATTTTTGTCACACATTACAAGGTTTTATGTACTCTGACTTTTGCTTTAGAATTGTGACTCATTCTGCAGTTTCACTACAAAGTTTAGGTCGGCAAAGGCTTAATAAAAACGATGTGAGAGCGCTGGGTCGGCCTATTTTATGTCGGGTCTCATGGTAGGGTTGGGAGTCGACATAAATTTGTTGCGAGGCCCAAATTGTGAGTGAATGGTTTGTGTCGGACCTTGGTCCAGTTGACGCCGTAATAGGTGGCCAAGAGTGAGGTCGATTAGGGATTGAGAGACGGGAGATTCAAACACCAATTCGGACCGAAAGTTTTCTCATCACAATCTGTCGCCAGTCACAGAATTGGCTCCAAAGCTGAGCGTGAACGTAGCATTATTATAGTTGCGTACATCACTTTTAAAAGAGTATTACGAATCTATCTGCTTAAATTTAGTGATACAGCGATTTAATTAAACGTTAATGGCTGTCATGTGTCTGTAAAATAGATCAAGGTTCTCGATGGAAGATCCTGACAATAGCAGTCGCCGACTTGTCAGAGCGTCCTGAGTAATTTCTGACCATTAACTTCCACAATTTCAATTTATTGCCTCAGAAACTTGAAACAACACAATTCAAGCCCCACTGTAACCCTCTTACTTGTCAAACGTACAATTGTAAGACATAGTTTTGTCTGTTGTATTATTTGAAAGAATAGCTCATGAAAATCTAAAGTGAAACAAAACAATCCACAGTCTCAAATTTTCTTTGTTTGATGAGGAGGATACTGACGGACTATATGCGTAATGAAAAAAGAGACTTATTTTTGTTCATACTACAGTGTAATGTTATCTTTTCTGAGGAAATACATCAATTATTAAATTTCCGTCTCCCATCATTGGCTATCGGAGGATTAAAACAGTCTCTTACTCAGAGATATTGTTGCGATTTCATGAGAGTGTTACTGTCTCCGATGAATATTTGAACCGTTGAGTTCGGTGGCCCTACGTCTATTCCTCAAATTGCCTGTTCCAAAAACTACTTTTACATCATTTCATTCCGCTAAAGCTTACAGGGATGTGACGTCGGTAGGACACTTGAAAATTGTGCTTTCTACAGGTATATATATTTCCAGTATAGTTTTGAAGTTGGATATTATCAAGGATCAGTCTTTTTTCTGAAAGGAAGTCATTTGATATAAGAAATTTGTTCTTACCTTTGCGTATACTTTAAGCGACGTATTTGAATGTTGGCTAGCTTGACGTTTCTGCTGACGTAAACTAACCAGCCGCATGCGCAGTTCTAATTGTGTCGACATTTCTGTATAAATGCTCTGGTCTTAATTGATAAACGAGCGAATAAATTAATGGAGATATTCTCTCGGTCAGCTGGATACATAGATAAGCAGGCCAACTGTGCAAAAAGCAGGCCGTAAAATTGAGGAACTGCGTACCTGCACAAAGTAATTAAATCAGATATGAATAACGTGGTTTATTTTTAAGGCTGACCAACGTGAAATGAAACAACAAATAAAAAGTTGTAAGATGTTATTGCCAGAAAACAGATTATGACTCGAACATGCAGAATTTTTGTGTCACAGGAAAGACAACTCGTGAGTGTTTTGATTGAAAAAATGGATAGACTTTGCTTTCAAAATTTCCATCGATTAATTTTACTGGACAATCTTTCCTTCTATGATTTCAGAGGAACATATATGCTCATCTAAGTGAGTCTTATCCTAGTTAAACAGTTCAAGGGACAGTTACCTTTAATATGATACTTTTGAAAATACAGTGTCTCTCAACATTGCCTTTTTGGACTATTGTGAAATAAAAGTGTGACGGTTACAAAAAAACCCTGGTCCATTGTTTAGTCATACCATAAAGCACAATGAATCACAAGTATATCAGGACCGTTAGTGTCTTTTGTTTGTTAAATTTGAACTTAAAGATTTTATAAATAATTTGTTCACTCTGAATTCATACTGTAACAGTACTCTGTAAAATTTCATAAGAAATTGTTTGCTTTTTTCTGGTCATTCTGAGGAACATTTCGTACCAAACAGTCAATCGATTTACGCAGAATGGCTCTAACACAGAAACAACACAAAATACTCTCCTAAATGTTGAAAATTTCGAATAACTTGCATCAATTTGTCATGTGCTCGAGCTAGCTGCAGCGAGATTAAACAAACCAAGCAAAGAGTCCTAGCGTTAATTTAGCATCAAAATGCCATGATTGTTTCACACGACTAATGTGCCGTGTGACAACAATCGCCATTAATCCTGCATGCTGGAAACAAATCTTTGAACCCGGATTTCCTCCATAACGTATAATATCATTTTGAGATTTTCCTAAAACCAGAGTGCAATGGGATCGTAAGGAATGAAGCACTATGGAGTATGAGGTGTCTTGTTTGTGTATGACACTCCTTGTTTGTGCATGAAATTAACACAGTTCAAAAGTAGCATCAGAATTTTATTACGTTGACGAGTATGTACAAGTGCACATGGCTATTCAAAACGTCATCCCGCTTTCAGTACACTGTCAATTATTTCTGTTTTTAAATACTGATATACACATAATATAATTTGAAATAATTATTTATATCGAAGTAGGTAAAGAAAATTGTGTAGCAAAAACATACGCAACATTGGAAGAGGTGATTGTTGTAACTTAAATATAAATATGTACGATCAAATTGTAAGTAGAGGTATATTTCACAATACATTGAAACCAAAATATATCGTTTTGAATGAAGCTAGATAATATGACATTTGCAGTTGGCGTTTGTTGAAAGGGACTACAGCTATCACTTTTTACGATGCTTTCATTATTTTGTTCAATAAGATAAGCATTCTCCTTCCTAAGAATATGCTGAAATCTGAATTATAAACCATGCCAACACAACGTATGGCGAGCAATATGCAATGTTACTGTCTACAACGGAATCCTTGTGCTGACTGAAATTCAGTTGTCAGCGTTAACATCATCACGCTGTGACGACGAGATGAACAATAGCGGTGTGATTTTTGCAGTGGGAAGTGAAACCGTATTTTTGTATATAGAAAAAAAATGCCGAGAGAAAGGGAAATTATTCTATAATGATAAGTTACATAAGTACAAGTGAAAACACAATTTATCATTTTCATCACCAGTTAAAGTGTCATTATTACATATTAAATGTATTGAGTACAAAGTTGGCTCAACCGCGGAATACTAACCTTCGAAAAATCGGTTTAAATCCTATTGAGGACATTTTATCTTCACTGCTGTATTTATATTATTTTTTATAAATTGCTGAGGTGAACAACAGCCACAATAGGCATGACAACGTCATGAACTAATACAGTCGACAGAAAGGACTATAAGAGTAAAGAAAGGACCCGTAAGTGGTCCACAGCAGCCTAGAATAGTAGTAAAGTTTCTCAGTAACATCATGATATTTAAATCACTGTTTACAGCTTTTTTAAAGAGCTGGAAGCCATTGTTGTTGATCCCACTTACCGCACTGCCTGGGAGACTTTCCAAATTTGGACTGCACTGCGGATGACGCTCCTGCCAATGGAGTAGCTTCTTGAGACAGGTTCGATGAGCGAGCTCGAGTGACTTGGCATTGACTTAGCACGCTTGTCTGGACTTATACATAAAAGAGCTCTGCAGGCCTGGCTGACATTAGTTAGTGTGCATCTTAAAGATCACGCCAGTAAAAGTCACGTGACATCTGTGATGTAAGGATACCTAATGCTTTACTCAGGATGGAGACGTTCCTCTTATCAACCGTAGAAGGGTCTTAAAGTTAGCCACTCTCTCCTATGTATGCATGTTATGAAAATGATGAAAATGATTATATTTTTACATTGCATATACCTGTCATTAGGACAGCTCAATTTATGACCTGTAAGTTTGTTTCCTTTCGGATATAGAGATGGTTTAACTGTGTCCTTTGATTAAGAGGATTTTTTCTGGTCTGTATGAGATATCCAATGCCATAGAAATGTGCATAAGACAACTAGAACAAGATAACTGCAGGTACTCTGATAAATTCCGGATGGAATCATATTTATCTTACAACGATTCTCGACCCTCTTTCGATTCTGATTCTGTACCACCTTGTTTCGCAGTATTCCGGGTAACGGAGGATTCGTCGCCCAGGTTGGATGATGGATTATCTGACGGCGTCACAACGGATTCGTAAGTTGGCGGAGGGGTGAGCGGTACGTCCAAAGTGCCGCTGCCCTGTGTATTGAAGGTAACGCTGACGTCATTTCCATCAGGAATATTTGTTCCGTCCCCTGTGTTAGACATCGATGGTATGTTCAAGCTTCCCCGACTTTTGCTTTGTTTTCTAGCTAAGCAGAGGACAAGCACCGAGCCGATAATAAAGACGCCAAGGATTGGTAAGAATATGGATAAGAAGACCTTGATGTTTTTGCCTTTACTATTTTCGTCACTTTTATCACGATTTGATTCTGAGAGAGAGAGAGAGAGAGAGAGAGAGAGAGAGAGAGAGAGAGAGAGAGAGAGAGAGAGAGAGAGAGAGAGAGAGAGAGAGAGTTGGTAAGTGCACCTTACAAAATCGTTTTCTCCCAATATTATTTACACTCGTACAGTCGATTATTGTATATACGTTATATTTTAAAAGGTTCTATTCGTTTGTATATGTATGAAACTACTAAATCTTCTGTTTAGATGCCAACTGCGTCGACTCTCAGTCGGTAGTCCTTCGCGTTTATGATCGAGCAAGCGCAAAAGACGAGATAAATTTGGCCTTGCATTTGTTTTAATGGAATTACCTTCATTTTCGCAACTTCTGCCATAAAAGCCCGGCGGACAGTGGCATAAATTGTATGACGAAGAAAGATCGCACGTTCCTCCATTCTGGCAAGGAGGGTCACATTCTGGAAAAAAATCGTTCAGATATGTTTGTATCATCTGCGACAACGTACAGGATGATATGATGAGTTAGGGTTCAATAAAATCCCTCCGACCCTACACGTTTTTGCGCACTTTAAAATGTCACGCATTATTTTCCAAACTTTTGCTATTATAAATTTTAAAGAGAGACCGAATTTCCGCAGACCTAACTCCTTTTCCCGGAACATTTGAAGGAAATGCACGTAATTTATATGGCTTTATAAGGGATAGCTAGAACAACATTTAACCATGGTGCAGCGGCCGTTCTTTCGGCTTGCGCCAAACAAACAAAGTCATATAGCATATTAGGTTCTGTTACTTATTGAATTGAATATTGCACACATTTGGGAGATAGCAAACGCTTGTCGCGTTGTTTTCGCTCAGCAAATGCACCACACGAATTTCACGCCAAACGCATTAACTTTTGACGTGAGAATTTCAAGAAATGAACTTTGTTTTAAGCACCAGGGAGTGTGATCAATAGCACTGTCTCCATGGTATGTCACCTTACCACGCTCAATTTCACATGTATACCCTCGATAAGCGTACGGACAGTAACACCAGTAATCCTTGCATGTTCCCCCGTTCAGACAAGCTGGACACCCTATAAAGGAAGCATTGATTCCGATAAAACAAATATTTTACATTTTTTGGCTTTCCAAGTTAACTGAAATTGCAATCTTAGATTGCGTAAATGTTCGATGATAGTGGTGTAAGCTACAACCTCTGTGGTAGCGAGGACATATCTGCTGACTTAAACAGTTGGTCCCTATTTTGTTTGACTGGCGCCCGAGAAGTGATTGCCGGAAGAGTGGGTATGGAAAACAGAGTGTTTCTACGAACTGTGTACATCTGCCGCTTACGGATTCAAACTGTCATTTCTTATAATTTCACAAGTTTTAGACAAACTGTCTCAAGAAACATAAAAGAACTGAGGGCTGGGAACAGAGTGTACGTTTTGACACAGACAAATAGAGAAACAGTTTCTCTATTTGTCTGTGGTTTTGATCAGTGAATCACGTTCAAACAGCTGGAGCTCGATATGACACGAATATTGCATTGGGAAGTTTCTTCTTCACGATGTCTTCTTTCAGGCCGTGTGTTTCATCCTC
Source organism: Ptychodera flava (assembly GCF_041260155.1). Classification (NCBI taxonomy): domain Eukaryota; kingdom Metazoa; phylum Hemichordata; class Enteropneusta; family Ptychoderidae; genus Ptychodera; species Ptychodera flava. Next base: position 42,729,204 of record NC_091933.1, on the reverse strand, counting down.
GCGGCGTTCAACGAAAAGTATGATTTTATTCATTTCAAAAAAGCAACGCTGTCATGACGTGTTCGATGCATATCAGTTTTCAAAGCAAGTTTCAGATCACGGATTATCAGCGGACTTTGTTTGATATTGACATTGACATGCTGTGAATTCTTGTCATTCGTTTATGTTGCTGCGGAAAACAACTACAAACTAAAAGACAGACTGTAGACATAGACAATCAATCAACCGTTGTACAACTGCCAAACAACAGCGTTATGTTGGCTTAAGTGTTTGATAAATGTATTAATGAATACCTTCAATTTTGTATTCACATCGGAAACCCCTGTAACCGCTCTGACATGCGCACCGAGGGTAATAGTCGTCACCTACACACGTACCATTGACACACGGAAAAGGATGCTGTCCACAGGTATCTGTGGAGTCAAAGAATTCGAACGGAAAAATTACGACCTTTTTCTCAAGTTGCAAAAGTGTCCGTATTCCCTTCTTGATTTTCTTGCATATGAGATTAATATAAATTTTCTTGCATTGCTGATTTTCACTTTGCATTCACGTTGTCCGATTCACTTTTCTTTTTCTTAATGTCACTCAGGTTGTAGAGAGGAAATTATCATGATTTCATGGCAAACTACCGCCATTAACATTACCATTATCAATTCGCTGTCTGATGCTTAAGATTATGGCAATGACTTCCTCCTTTTCGTTGTCGTCGTCGTCGTCGTCATTATCAACAACATCATTGTAGTCATCATCATAGTCATCGTACTTCTGTACTGTATATTGAATTATAAAGTGACTTATAAGCCCATTGGGCTGGGAGGTCTTTTTTCCTCATGTCACTATGATAAAATGATCTACTACTACTACCACTACTACTATCATCATCATCATCATCATCATCATCATCATCATCATCATCGTCGTCGTCGTCGTCGTCGTCGTCGTCGTCACCATCATCACTACCACCGCTACCGTCATTTCCACGCTATTTTTGACCAACTCACCTGGATTGATACAATTGAGAGACGGATATACCTCATCCGAGTAATCGTCGCAGTGGTTATACCCATCACAAACCGAAGATATTCCTACACAATAATCGGTGGTAGCACATTTGTAGTAACCGACGGGACATGGTCCTACAACAAACATCAAAATACCAACACTGAAAAGTGCATATTTCTTCTACAATGTCGACTATAAATAAATAAATAGTATGCATGCTCAGCGATTCATATATTTTTCAATGTGTACAACATGATTCATGGTTCAGCTGTATAGCTCTTCTCTGAAATATTATCAAACGTCTATACACATTGTCTTGTGACCAGTGAATTTTCAATGTATAAGTTTTCATCAAAAGACAGGCATTTATATTGCGTCTTTGGACATAGAACGCTTGTGGAGCGTCTTAAAAATATGGTAATGCTAGCCACTTCAGCCTTGTCAGTGTTTTGTAGAAATGTCAAGGTTTCAGTTTGGCACAAGGGCCTTGGTTTCAGATGCTGTACAACTTACAATTCCAAGTTCAGTAATTGCAAATTCAGCGAGTAAGAATAACCCGTCAATAATGTTGTCAGCCGTTCGGTAACCCTGTCATATGCTTTGACAAGGCTACGTGGAAGCGGCATCTGTACAATACATTCTCACAGGTTATTCATCAAGCAATTTCTATTGCCGCAGTTTAAAACAACAATGTACGTATACCTGTCGATGGTAGAGCAGACACGTAGGACTTAGGTATATTATATCCCTTCATTGTAACGACAAAGTAAAGATAATTAGAAGATGAAAACACCGTTTTCGCCTCCATTGGGTCAGTCCATAGTTCAAGTAGTGGGGATTCTGACGTCATGCCGTCTCGAACTTCGAGAATTATGTCACCAGTTGCTGTACAGTAATTAATAACGAGTAAACAAGTGAATTTTGACCTCAGTTCCAAGTCTAACGGCAAGTTCTATCGGCAAATCAGCTGGCCAAATTCTGGTCTTTAAAAATAGGTAATACAATAAACGAACAAGTTGCATATTTAAAGTTGCGACATGTCAAATTTTAAGTCTAACTCGTCTGTCTGTCTGTCTGTCTCTGTCTGTCTCTGTCACGTTTTTTAAGAAAATTTCATTCCTTTAATGATTTTCACTGTGGCCCGTATAGATCGAATCTAGTTACCAAAGAGTATTAGACTGAGCACAAGTGTATCCCCACACAGTCATTGCAGTTTCGTTTGGTCTGCACATATCATACCACACCTTACATCATTAATTGCGAATCACCTGTTCAGCGCCAAGTATTATATTCTTTTAGGATTATCGATGACTAAAGGAGCCATGATTGAACAAAGCCATGCTAGGAAAAATGTGGAAAGTTACAAGCCTTTCTGATGACAGTTCTTGTAGGAAACGGCCAAAATCTGAATACAAGCGACAAGTATACAAGTAGTATACAAGTATACAAGGTATACTGTCACCTGTTCCAATTTTGCCGCAGTTACCATGGAAAGAGAATCCAATCACAGATTTTAAGCGGGTGGCCGCTTTTTAAAACAGCGCCCTCACATGAGCATTTTGAATACCAGGGGATGCACCTTTGACCATATATGGGCATATTTAGATTACAGGTGACTGTATACCTTTAAGCGAATTCAAAGTACTGTCGATATCCATTCATGTGTCAGAAAAGACAGGAGTTTATGTTAATTTCAGTAATTGTTGGACAATGGGGAAGTATGTTCAGGGGCGTACTCAATCTAATCCCAAATCTGATTAAAATCAGATGTAGAGTACGGCAACGTTTATACTTCAGTGGTATTCTCTTGCTGCCACCTCGCACTACGGGTTGGGGAGTGACACTCACTGAACATGTAACGTGTTTGTAAATCACAAATGTCCCATGGACCTGGTAATGTATTACCTTGAATGGAAATGATTATTGGACCAGTGTAATGCCACATTGGTATGAACGACGAAACTCCTTACCATATACTATGATCATAATTACTTACTATTTCTGAAGTGGCCAAAGGCGAACGCCACGATGTGATCCGGGGCAGCCTTAATAACCCTCACGGTTTTATATGTCTTATTGATTCCACCACCATACTCCTCGTAGCCTCCAATATTGATGTCGACAGGATAGGTTTCAAAAACAACGGACCCTTTCACAGGAATGGAAATAAATACATCTGAAAATGCTTCAGCTGAGAGTCAGTACTAGCCAACAGTGATCCGACACGAAACATCACGATTTCCTTTCACAATTGAATGTGGGATAATTGGATGATGCAGTGATGGCGGTTTAAATTGTAAATGTAAGCTAATCTGCTTTTCTTTTATACACTTGTTTCTATGAGTAATTTGTAAAATTGCAACATTTAGCTACAGGGCACCTACCACGGTTGAGAAATTTGAAAAATATAAAGATCCAATTATCCCAAATTAGTTCCAATCGTGTTCTCAGACGAAGAATGTAGTATTGTTTTACTGATTGGACATCATCAACCTACAAATGTTTGAATCATTCATGACCTATAGATTCAAACATATTTCAAACACAGCGTCAATGTTCATCGCCAACTTGTCGCCAAAATAGTGTCATATGGCCTGAACTCAAGTCTGCTTCATACACACCTAGCGCCATGGCTCTGAGATGAAGGCTAAAGTTAGCTAAGTACAGGGCGGCCTCTTAGTTCCACACAACACATACAAGTATCAGAAAATTTAAGGATATATGCACGGACAATGATTACATTGGTCGTAGTACGCTAATAGTTTGGCTGAAATGATTGTAGCCTTGGTTGGCCGTGGTGCTTGGGCTTCTGTGGTGCGGCTAGGTTTGGGCAAGGCACGAGCCGCACGACAGAAGCCCAAGCCCCACGGCCAACCAAGGCTACAATTATTGCAGCTAGCTAATAGTTTTGACAAAGGGATTGCTTATCATTCAAATGTATAACATTTATATCTAATTTGAACATTTTACTCGTATCCGTGAACAGTCAAGAATCATAACCAGTTAATGGTAACGTTGACTTTTCCTCTGTTCATTCTGCCGATTAAAATGTGAAGTAGTACTAACGTAACTTGTCTTTAACCGACCAACTTTTACTGCTAAATAATTGTTTTAAATCTCACCATAATGTCTTTTTGTAGGAAGAAATCAAAGTTGACGCTACCTGTATGATATTCTCCAAGGTTGGTAGCTTCGTAAATGGAAATCGCTGAGTACTTTGCTTTGAAACCCGACAACTGGAACAGGTTAGGGCATTGAACTTCGTATCTGATCACCATGGTGTCTGTCGTACTGGCATGGTACATTTCATGAAATGAGCTATAAACACTGTTTATTTGGGTGTCTACTCCGTTGCCTCTCCGTTCGTAAATCTGAAAACCAACATGAATTGTGAGTTCCAAATAACCAGGAAATCGAGGGACACATTCTATGCTAAATTCCACGTAACCACATTTATGATTTCTAAGCCAAAATTGGCATTTTGATGGAAGCAACGGCTAAATAATATTTTTCAGTCTGGATTCAATTTGTGTTCACTCTTTCTAGACCGTGTAAAGAAAATTCTTTGTTTGCCGTCCTTGGATTTTTGAAATCCTAACGGTCAGCCAGGAAAAATAAAACACACATAAACTTTAACTTTCCCATCATGATCAGTTTATGGGCCATAAGTATCTGTTACAATGTTTCTGGTGCTTGTATAAGTACAACAAACATACTTAGAGTTAGGTGACTGTGAGTCTGAACAAAAATTCCATCATAATAAACAATGGCAATAAACACTATACCAGTACATAATGTACCATACATTGTGATAGTAATCAACTGGTTGTGTTACGAAGATTGTTTGTTTGTAGGTTTATGCGCTTGTTGGTCATAGGCACCAGCAAAATTATTAATTAAAATAACAAGATCTCAAATTACATATTACGAGAATGTTTATGAAGTTTTGAAGACAATAAGAAATTCATATATTTGAATTATATTAAGAATGATGAAGCCAGTCAACACTTAATGGAGCAACCTAAGAATTTCACGTAATGGGTTCAATTTTGCAGCGTGTCTCAGTGACATTTGTATATTGATTGTGACATAAATTTAAGATCGAGACCTGTATTTATGTTTACGATTGGACGCATAATTTTATCTTTAATTCATATCTATCGCATGATCTGAGCCAAGCCTTAAAATTTACGTTTAAAATCCCATTCTAAAATAAGACAAGAGAGAAACATGCAACAGACAGGGCAGGAGGACAGAACGACCAAAGCTTAAGTCTATGTAGTACCAGCGAACTCTGAACATCTCGTGTAGTCAATTGAAGATTACCAGTACCCTCTCAGCAAGCCAAGACGAGACCATGAGTAAAAGCAGACCAAGACAATGTAACAAGATAAACAATACGAGAAAAAACTAATAGTCATAGGTGTTATGACAATCTGTACACTATGGATTTCAAAATGTTGGCGTAGAACAAAAAGGTGTTCTTTCAAAACCTGAAAATTCAAAATGATAAACTGCAAAGTTACTGAGTATAACAAAGTATGTAGTTGTCTTTCTTTCATACAACTAGAATTTTTGAAGTAAGAAGAGTGGGTAGCTGATCAAATTTGCAGCTTTGAGTACATATCGTCCTTTTTTAAGTGTCAAAAAATACTACTTATACATATATATATATATATATATATATATATATATATATTATTATATATATATATATATATATATATATATATAAGCGTGTGTGTATACATTTATTTGTTTATTTGTTTGTGTTTGTTGTTATTTATTCAACGCTCTATTATGTTGTATGTTTGTTTGTTTTTATCTATTTGTTTCTGTTTGTCTACATATTTCTTTATTATGTGTATTTGTATGCTTGTTTGTATTTTTGTTTCTTTTTTGGTTTTCTGGGTTATTTATTTGTTTGTTTGTTTGCTTGTATGTTTGTTTTTCCCTGCCCCCCCCCCCCCGTCTCCCGTGGTCAAACTCGCTCCAACCGCTTCTTGACAGTCGTTTCAGAATGGAAAAAATTCACCAACAGAGAGGGTTGGCGGCCACGGACAAGTAACTTTAAGCTTATTGACCTAAAAAATAAGTCAGTGTTCATTGATAATTCAAAGACTGGATCCGTTGACACCAAAGTTTGCTCGTGACCTTCATTGCTTGCAGTCTTTCCACAACATGAATGTCACTCACTGTCACTGAACATAACATTAAAGAGTACGTTTTAGTAAAAGTCCCAGTTTTGGTGCTCATTTTCGCTGCCGGACTTTATTTTACAGTGTTATAAAGTTTCATACAAAGCACAAAAACCTCAGTATGTCTCTGATTTTTACCGTACAGATCGACATATCGTATGACACCCTGAGTAACCTAATAGTGAACTTTGGTGACAGTACGTTCCACCAGCTAAACAGCTTTTCATATGCAAAATCAGCGTACGCGTTTTTGCGAATGTAAACCGCTGCGTGATGGCACTAAGAATGTGTCATGGCGAACAAAGGGAGGGCACAACGCGCCGTATTTTCGAGTAGACGACCTGTTTGTTTTTCAGATTTTGCCAAAAAAACCTACCCGCACGCGGACGGCAAACAAAGAATTTATTTTACGTCGCCCTATTTCAAATTCTCAATTTCAGCTGGATGAATCAATCAATGTGGATCAATGTAACACAATGATAACGATCGGTGTCGGGATCATTTCAAATATCATCATCATCGTCCTCGTCAGAAATTTCATGACAGTTTGTAAAAAGCCACGAGACTTACAAATATGGTTTGCCCACAAGAGCGGCGCAGGTTCAGCTGGTACTGTGGTAGTACATCTGTAAGCTCTAACAACACCCCACTACCGTTATTACTGGTGATGACATATGTACAGTTGTATGGTCCGTCTGGATACGGGTCTGGAAAGTTGGGAGCCATGATGGCCCCGCCATCTTCGGCTATGGCTTCTACAGTCTGGCAAACTGATGAGGAAAGAAAATATGGATGGAATATATATCTGCTAAAGTAATTTGTGCTCATAAACTAATTCATTGGAATGCAACCTTATTAAAGCCTTTTAAGAGACAAAAACCAGTGTCACTCTATTGTGAATGATTAATGTAACACATTCGGCTCATAAGATGAAATTTTACTTGTACCACTTCAATGTTTGACTCATGTTAGATGCTAGTTATTTTAAAAGTGAACTTTAATCTCATCTTCGCACAAATACAATGTCGCAATTTATGACCGAGAAGATTCGATAGCCATTGTTCCCTTTACGTTACGTCTTTTATTCTGCCAGAGTCACTTTCTCCTGTATGTTCCTTATTATTATGTGTTCTTGACAAAGTTAAAATTATTTTACCAAATATCTTTGTCTCCTAACATTATCCCATCGATTATATTCCTCCTTCACTGCCCCTGATAAGTTCACGTGCTGGAGGGGGAGGGCTGAAAACGTCCGCCAAACCGCGACTTATCCGTCACTCTGTTGAGTCGACCTGAGGAGGGGGAGCCGGGATTTGAGAGCGTGCGCCTTTTCACAGTCGACCGGTCAGTCCGTTCAGTATTCAGTCTCACATACTGACTTACCGTACGAATGCGAATGTTTAGCAATCACTGAAAGAATCAAGATAAACAGTAGCGTCCTGATCCGTAACCTCAGCATCTTGACCTCCAAACTAAAAGACAAAACAATGTATAGAGTGAATTGCTGTAAGTAAATCATCGCTATAAAGCTGTAAGGAATTTCGAAAAACGCCACTAACGCCCTCTCCGTCCTGCACTCACTTCATCTTTAAAAGGCATTGAGTAATAGTCTCACAGGACAACATAACATCACTAATACAACTCGCACAACAAAACCATGACCAGTCAATGAGAACAAAGTATGTCTTCAGACGTCGACGTATGTGCCGATATGCAATCACGAAGATATCTTTGGAATTGGAAAAAAGTGAAAGCATATACCGACTCTAACAGCGAAATTCACCAATTGAACTACTTTTCACCGATGGAATATGTCGAAGGGATTGCGTTGTGGAGAGTATCATTACTTTGTACTAATTGACTGTAACTTGTTTATTTGACCTTGAGATGTATCAGAATGACCTTCCATCAACTGCACAAAAAGTGAAACCCTTTTTTTCATCGAGGCTGCAGTCTTGCGAAACGTTATCCCACGTAATGTCACGGTCAGGTCATGCAATTGAACATGAGACTGACGTCACTGTTAGAGAATATATTTCAAGTGCACACTTTGATGGTTTACATCGGCTAGCTCAAGCTACTTTAATCCACACTATTAGCACGTACTGTAGCTATAACAAAGTTTATACGCCCTAGGCTTAACACAACTATATCCAGCTTGCACGTGTGTAATGGTCGACGAGCAATTGTTGACAACTAAAATTTATTCCGGACTAGAATTCATTTGTCAATTTGTTTTGCAAATAGTGACAGCTATTACCCCTTATATTTTCGAAAGGAAAAATATAATAAGAGTCATGTGTATTTCTTTTAATATGTATTCAGAAAATAGTGTAGAAAACAAAAAAGCGAAAAAAAATGTTATAACCATACCTGAAAAAAGGTTCAAGGAATTTCAAATAGGATAAGCTTAGGTACTAGAGTAACCAGAAACGCGTGTGTTTTTTATTCATAAAAAGATATTAGGCCTAAAATAATATCATTTTTCAGTAAGATCGACGAATACACTTTTTAGTGTTATTTCTGTTGTAACACTGTTTTACTCACGAATTGACGGCCTTGCCCTTATACTTTCGTTACTCCTTTGACCTTCCTATGGTAACTACCACATCAAGGAACAAAGCGACAAAAGGGTCAATTCTTTCGTTGCTCTATTACAATCAGTTATTTTGCAAATAACTTCGCAAATGTTGCTATCCCCTAAACGTATGTATGATCGCCGTTTAGTACAGCGATGGAACACCAGCAACACACGACACAGCGAAGACTGCCTCAGTCCCTTCCTATGATTAAAGCTTAGACGTGTAGTGTCACGCTCACAGTACTATACAGACACTAGTATCAGATGTATGATCCAGATAATTTATGACGTCTGTGAACACTTACCTGCCTTTCTGCGATCGCGTAGCAGAGCATAGCACCGCGATTGCATTCACTTTATAAGAACTACATGTAGAGCATCGTCTATTGAATGTGTCGCTTGTAAGTCGAATACATCACGTCGGTGCCCTCGTCGCCATATTGAGGTCAAGGTGAACCTGACACACATCCCATGATTCCATGCGGGGCTCGGCCAGCCATAAATTTCTTCTAGTCTTCTACCATCCAAAAATTGACGAAGTTGTAAAATATAATATGCTCGATATGTTGCTGATTGTTCTATATTTTATAGCTAATAAGATGTGAATAGTTTTAAGACTTAATAGTATAGTTACTGAAACGCACTATACCTGTTGATAGCGCAGTCCGAAATCAAGTATGATTTTTTCTGTTCAGGGTACATCGGTGTTAAGCTTACTACGCAGCAAGTACACTCATTGCGGACACTTGTCTTATATTAACACTTGATAGGGGCCATGACTCACCGTCACGCCAGTGCTAAACAAGTGAAAAAAACAAAGCAAAATAAAGAACCCAAATAACATTCGCTGGTTTTGAAGACGTTACTTTTGTGAAAGTAAATGTAAGTAAAACAAAAAATTGTTTCATGATAAACCAATATATTCCTCCTGTATGTAGCAACTCGTGCGAATATTCCCGCGTATGCTTATAGAAGGTGATCACCTCATTGTCAGCGAGCCAAAGTATGGAGAAAAAATTAAAAAATTAAGGTTTTATCTATGGAATGATATCACGGTACAGAAATTACCCAATCGCAATAAGGCAACGTTCTCAAGTACGTCATGGACAGATCTGTCTTTCTTCTTCTTTAATACTCCATAAAACTAGAATTATGAAATGCCCCATCGCTGTCTCACACTTCTTGAGCATCTCTCAACCAATCCAATCAGATTTCAAAGTGTGTACAGACGATGCCGTATACGTAGTTTTGATATCGTGAACTGATGGTGAATCGGCTTTTTAAATTTCATTGTCAAACCCAAGTTGAAAACAAGGTCTAAAAAGCAAAATACGGTCACATTTATTCATTTAACACTCGCACACGAAACTTCACTGATTTACACTTGTTAAACATTTTGAGTCATATTCTTGACATTACGTATAATACGATGTCATTGTCGTAAATTGTTATTTTCAAAAGTTAGGAAAACAATGTAGTTTATTTCACCTCCATCTCTACATCTAGCTGTAATTCTTGACGGTACAAAAATGTACACAAAAATACTTCTCTTACATAAAAAATAATTCTCTTACATACGTGACATCGTAAAAACAGTCTCATCTATGCAAGTAATAGATATCTTTTACCCTATGTACAACGAGATATAAAAAATCTCATCCTCTTTAGTTACAAACATTTAAGAATACTTCACCTTTTTACACTAATCAATGATATCTTTGGAGATTTTCATACCTTTGTGGTCTGAACATTGAAATGTTGATATGGCGATATGTAGTAGGTCAAAATGTATTGAACATTGGTTACTGTAATGTTCTGAAGTCCGAAGTCAACAGGTTTCTGCTCATAGCTACCCTATTCAATAGCAAAGTGGATTATAAAGTTAGTGCAACGTTATTACATCCACGGTCTTGACTGCGCAGAAGTTATGAAATTATTTATACGAGCTGACGCATGCGTGCATATGTACCATTAGAATGGACTTTGCACTGTTTGGCGTGGCCTGATAATTGACCTGACGATTGGTTTCATCGCAATATTTCTAGACGTGTACACGCTAAATATTGCATTTTTTGGAAGATGTATGCCTGGATACACCATTTGCATGTATGGTAACCACAGCTGTTGTGTACAGAATTTATTTTGCAGAGTCACAGGTAAATATCAGTGCATTTGTCTTAATATTGATAACGTATATATTGGTGTGACGCAACTTAGTAGACATATTGTTTTATATGCAAGGACCCAATATGAACTACACTGTCATATATAGGGACTGTCTACAGGTAGCAAACTTCTGCAATGCTTCAAGCGATACCATGAAGAACTGACGGACGATGTGAGGGAACTTGTGCCAGATATCACACACACTTCCGGGCTGGTGGATATATCATTGACCAATATTTGCACGTACCATATACCCATGGTATTCTCAGACTACAAAAGACTCTGCCATCATTTCATTGTTTTGTTGACGCCATTTTGTCTTGTCCCGAATCAAGAAAATTTCCGAATCGAGTTCACGTCTTAGAGATCCAGTAGCTGTAACTATTTTCACTACTTTTACTTTTTAAGTCAACTGCAGTTTCTTACTTTACTCCGCAAAGTATGTTAAGATACACAGTATTTAGCTTGTCAACTCAGCCTGTACATGTGTAGACTACACCGTTTATTGTTGACAAGTGAATTCTGATCCGGACTAGAACTAAAATGTAAACAATAAAAGTGCATTTTACCTGCATAGAAGCTGTGTTGACGAGATAATTAATTGATGTTTCAACATGCTTTTGCGAGAAGTAGAACAAGAACTTTGAACTACTGTAACAGTCTAGTTACAGCTACTGGTCCTCTTAGGTATTTACCTCGAAAGGTAAAGACATTCTTTCGCTCAAGCCTTCCTATAGCAAACTTTCAACCATTCTCTATAAAATCAACAATACAAATCAGGGGTCACCGTGCAAAATGATTGTACCAGAGAAACAAATTACCTTGAATTTACCGATATTTGAAATTCAAAATGGCCGCCATCCCTGTGTGAACTCTATTTGGAAAAAATCAAATGTTCGATTTTCATAAAAATAAGCAGTGAATATTTATTTTTTTTCGAAGAGCTTCAACATGAGCCCACAGGAGCGGTCGATAAGAACAATACTGTAAAAAATTTAGAGTCAAAATATCTGTATCCGAGGTGTCTAGTATCTTAAAAAAGAAGGAAGGGTTTATGACATCAAATTTCGACATCTGAAATACTTGTTAATGATATATACTGGACGATGGATTACTACCTTCGTGTTTATAATCTAGAAATTTAGACATCGGGGTCCTGAATTAACTCGCCCATAAGAATACAGACACCCCATGTCACTATTCTCAAATTTAGCAGGCCGAAGATACCACAATCCTGAACCATGTTGGCAATGTGACCTACTTCCCGGATGAGGCTGTTGTACATATCCTGGCTGCTCGTAGCGGCGTCTCTATGGTCAGTGAGTGTAGGCACATACGGTAAGCGTCACCTTCTGTGAGTACCTTTGCAATAATCAGAATAATCGGAAAGAATGTGAAAACTGAAATCTTCTTGCAGGTCTTCGAGTTCCTGGTAGTGCAGCATCATCGACTCTTGCGTTTGTTTGCAGCAGGGCAGGGGGTTAGTGTACTTTGTTGTTGAGGCGGTGCACGATTGTTCTCAGAATTCCGAAAGTACAACATATGAGTTGTATCGCTGATACTATACTACCAGAAAAATAAACAGGGGTGTTGATTTTGTCTTCTTAGACTACTAAACGCGACAAGCGCACAAATACGTACGACGTCGAACTTTGTAAGTATGTGGCTGCAAATATATCCATTTTATCCAGAGATTGCTTTTAAGGTAATCTCATTTTTCTTAACTCTTCAACAGTTTGCGAAGATAGACACATCACGAATTTCCCTGGATACATCACCTCACCGGGTTTTCCAAATCCTTTCCCGGGAGGCCCGTATGTCTGCACCTACAGATTTGAAAACCTAGATAAGGGAACAATTGAACTGCGGTTTCATGACTTCATGACCCAGGGGCAACTAAGCAACGACTTCAAATGCTCTGAAGAAATTTCTGTAAGTATACACCTCGTGAATTTTTTTCTTGGTTTGCTTTAGACACAGTACACTGTGAATTGTGATGATTTTAGAGGATCTTGTGATAGTGAATCTCTTTTAAGTTGCACATAATCCTGCCAAAATATTTAATTTTTGATATCTTTTATGCTTATATAGGCCTTGAGCCTGAGGCCGAGAGCCTAATTCAAATAATAAATAAATAAATAAGTAAATAAATAAATAAATAAATAAATAAATAAATAAATAAATAAATAATAAATAAATAAACATCCTTTATTTGTATAGACTGTACATATTGTCCACATGTCACGTAAATAGTTAAATGCATTTTTTCTCGGGTAAAAGTTGAATTATTTTAAAGTACTGCTTATTACCACGCAAGGTGCAAAATGAAGTTTACAAAGGCACGGTTACAGAAAATAATTCTGAGCAGTTGGTAAACTCAGCTTCTCATCATGTAATGTATTTATATCTAGGATGGATATCCTATCTCAATGATCCACTTGGTGTTGTGTTACAATCTTGCCCATCGTGTGTCATGATGCAATGTCAATATATATTACTTCATGATGGAATAATTGGGTGAATTATAAAATGAACAAATAAACAATGGGAAAAAAATAAGAAAACGCGCCAAAAATAGCCAAAAATAACTAAATAAACTTACTAAACAAAAGCAAAGAAATAAATACATAAATGAACAACTTGATAAAAAAACCATAAATAAACAGACTACTGTCAACTTTGATGCATTGAGGCCTACATTTAATCACACTGTACAAATGACCATGATCACGTGATCATATTGACCACGTGAACTAAGTGACAAATACAAAGCAAGTAGACTAATGCATATGGAATTTTTATCTGTTTTACCTGTCAGCAATTTACTCACTGAAATTAACTTTCATTTAAAAACAATGGACAGCTGCACTTCTGTTATCTTGTCAACAGTTGACTTGCTTTGATTGGGATTGAAAAAAGTGTTTTATTATTGGAAAACGTGTACAAAACCAAGTCGGAAACATTTATAGTGATCTGGGAAATGTCCTCCTTTTCAAAAGATTTGCTATAATGTCAGATATCTCATATCTTCGTGCTCCTTTTCTCATTTAATTTACAGATCTATGATGGTAGCAAGTTCATTCAACAGTATTGCACAAAAATATTCAGTACCTACAGGTCAATGAGTTCAAATCTCACGGTTGAATTTCGAGTACACAAAGATAATGTCCGTCATGCTTGTGGCTTTAAGTTTCAATACGACTTTATACATAAAAAGATTTCAGACGACAGATATTCCTTCACAGGTAAGATATCTTAAGATGTTACCATGTCTTACAAATATTAATGCTTATTCATTCTAATACAAGAATTTATAACTGTAAGCACGTTTTTGTATCCAAGGATTATAGTTGTACAAACAATTCATCTTAACTACAGTTTAGTAAATCAATAAGCCAGAGAGAGAGAGAGAGAGAGAGAGAGAGAGAGAGAGAGAGAGAGAGAGAGAGAAGAGAGAGAGAGAGAGAGAGAGAGAGAGAGAGAGAGAGAGAGAGAGAGAGAGAGAGAGAGAGAGAGGGAGGAGGGAGGGAGGGAGAGAGAGAGAGAGAGAGGGAGGGAGGGAGGGAGGGAGAGGAGAGAGAGAGAGAGAGAGAGAGAGAGAGAGAGAGAGAGAGAGAGAGAGAGAGAGAGAGAGAGAGAGAGAGAGAGAGAGAGAGAGAGAGAGAGACATACAGACAGACAGACAGACAGACAGGTAGGCATACAGACAGATGTGGGAGATCGAAATGGCAATTCTGAAAACAACACTCTCCCATCGTCTTCTTCATACACAGGATACATAGATATGTACCGAAATCCTGTAGGAACAATCCAGCAGTCGATTGGTGACCGTGAACTTAGCGGACCCAACACATACATATGGATGGTTAAGGCTTTAGCCAGACATCAAATCCGTTTGTTAATAACTAATTTTCCGGGGCACGACGTCAGTACAAAAGGTAAAGAAAGAAATCCTTCAATTATGGAATCGTTCACAACGCAAAGTGATTGTAATTAATAAAGTAACGTTTGCTTGGCCTTTTGTTTTTAGAAGTAGGTGAATGTTATTGCTTGTCCATCACTCACTTTTATACTTACATAGATCTGTGAAGTGATGGTAAATGTGTAGTCTCTCTATGAAATGAGATGTGGTTCAGTCCATTGTGTTTGCTGTATATCTATATGTGTAGTCGCATCTCCTTATCATATTTTTGTTCTTCATCCTGAAAAATTATCAAATTTTCGCAGAAAGCAGTGGAACCTTGGCAACGTCTTCTGATACGTCACTGACCATTCACGATGGTTTGCTGTCTGTATCGAGTCTGGTGTACACGTGGGATGGCGTTACACAACTCTACCGTATCGATTCCACATCAGGTGGTCTGTACGTAAAACTGACGATAGGAAATTCTAAGAAGTCTCTATTCTCTGCCAAGTATTCATCCATGTTGGCGAAGAAAGGTAGAGCATGCTCTCTGAATGCCTTTTTAATAAAAAAATGTTACATGGTACTCTCTTAGAACCTCATTATCACAAGATCTCTTTTGAAACTTACCCATGTACATGTTGTTGCCTTTCAGAGTGTCCGATTGGGTATCACGTATGTCAAGAGGGTTTTTGCCTTAGCCAAACAGCGCTTTGCTATGATGGGAGGTTTTGCGCAGACTCTAATGTGGCTGGGACCATCGCATGTGGAGGTGCGAAATCAGGTATGCGGTAGGTTTTTACTTACTTTTTGTATCTATTTATTTCTCAAACGGAAATGCCAGTTCCTAACAACGTCATTGTCGTCACTTTCTGTACAAGATTTAGTTTCGTCCTTGAGATCGAAATATTCAGTACATGACCATATTTGGAAACGTACAGTGATGAAAATATAACCTTTCAAAACGTTTACTTCGAATATATATCGGAATGTGCAGCGGCTCGGAAGGTTATATCTGATTGGTAGTTTGACATCATTCACAACAACTTAAGGAGTCTGAAACTAGTGATATTTTCTACATTATTGGCTGTTTAAAAATAGTTCAATAAGAACTATGGGCTTAAGTCAACAAATTGGCTAAAAGCTTCCGAAACGATGCAAATTAGCTCAATATTTCAGCCGAGTGTGTTAGTGAAAGGTGTTGTGTAAGGGTGCATTTACAAATACTGGTGAAAGGGGGAGGGGAGCATTCAGCTCGCCAACACAGCCTGGTTGTGTGTGCTGTGCAATTGTATCACTGACAAATGACTTTCTGTCTGGATTCTGATTCAATTTTCAACAATAGTTTTTACATAACAGTTTTTGTTGACAGAATATTGTGTGTTTCAACATGCTGGGAGGAAACAGCAAGAAACTGTATTAGATGCATCGCAAGGAAATATTGAAAAACATATCAAGAGTTACAGCTTCTACCTTATTACAATGTCTAACTATTGTTTTTCATTTGAAAATTCAATGGCATTACAGTGTTAGATTTTTCTAAAGACAAGTTATGAAATGCGATACAATGGTTCCAGGTTTTGTTTAATTATTACTAATAATACCGTTGGATGTCATAAAGATGTTCCTAATTTTTTAATGAATTGCCTACCAAACCATACAATCTGAGAGTGTGAAAATGATGGAACCAAAATATTTTCAGATAACCCTGTAATATACCCAGAGCAAAACCTTCCAGTCCCCCTCTACTACCCCCAAAATTTCCAACCCCCTGAGTTCCTCCAGTCCCCTTTCCATGATCCAGTATTTTAGTGCAGCCAGATACCACATATTATTACGTCATTTCTCTTTCCTCACCAAAAGTTGTGTGCAAAAAACACAGCGATTGTAAAAATGGGGGCCACTGTTACGGCAGAGGGAGTTACTGCTTCTGTTTACCAGGATATGCCGGCGAGTACTGTGAATACAGCACCTCCGGTAGGTAACAATGTATTACGCTGCATCCATTGTATTGTGTAGGCTTTGAACATTGTTATTGTTAAGTTGGTGAAATTTCCTGAATAACTTTTGCATTGACTGTTATTGTGATTACGAACCCGTTTGTATAGCATACACTGTCCAATGTTGTTTAATTTCCAGTCTGAAATATATGTTGATTTGTCAACAATAGCGTTTGATATTCTACACAATGTGTGTGTTGGCAAGGATGAGTCCGTTTGTGCTTCAATATTATATAATACTTCATGGAGAAGAATGAGAAAATGTCTTCTTTTATTGAACAAAGATCATACATATATGATCAAAGTTATATCTTTTGTCCGTATTAGTTAAATGCGATGATTTTGGTATTGGGAAACAGCATAACATCAGATAAGATGACAGCCACCAAGATTAACGTTTTATTTTGATAGCTCCATTGAATGATTTACACGAGCGCCCTCTTTTGACAGAGTGTGTCCCCGAATGTGCCAATGGTGGTACCTGCCACCAAGGACGTTGCATGTGCAAAGATTCTTATTCCGGTTACAGATGTGATTTCGGTGAGTATTCTGTGCCAGCGTGATATAACACTTCACTTAACTTCACTGCATAGTTTGAACTATGTTTGCATATAGTTCTGTTTTCTAAAAGACATAGAAATGATTGTCGGTTAGTAGGCGTATATCATAGACAAATATTTCACTCATCATCGAGATGTGAGCTTGTTCAAGGTAATGAAGCTCGACTCTACATAAGGACTAGAAACACTGCTTTCTCCATCTGCCGTCTACTAGCATCCATATTGGTCTTTTCTGACATGACTGACTGACTGAGATGTATATTAATAAACTTTCCCCGACTTCGTTGACAATCATAACATCATAATCACATACGTTAGAGAGCCGAGAGAGAGAGAGAGAGAGAGAGAGAGAGAGAGAGAGAGAGAGAGAGAGAGAGAGAGAGAGAGAAAGAGAGAGAGAGAGAGATGGACGGGGCTAAAATAATCTACCAGCCTTTTTAACTAGACTTTCTAGCACAAACTTGTTATTTGTCAGTAAGGGTATTTTTTGTATTTCGTCAGCAATTCTGTACACGAAAGATTATTCGTGGATTGGATACAGCATCGGAAGCATAGTGTACATCACAATTGGATCCACTCTGTGTATGATGATCTTGACGAAGATGAAATGCCCAGCGAGGCTTCGACGGCGATCTGATTCGGATGACGCACAAGCAGCCGAAGGTGGCCAATTATTTCATTCTTACCAGTCACGCTTACAACACTGCAATCGCATATTTCGATCACGAACGTGCATGTTAGCAAAATGTATTTTTGAAGCAAATGAGCGATGTCTCTATTAGGAAGTGAGGACACAAAAAATATAGCATATTGTTACATGTCATACAACATTTGTTAGAATTTCCATAATTCTTTTTACAGAGTCTGGGAACACAGACCAGGAAACTGAACTGACACCACTGAGACCTGATGATGTATCTCACGTAGAAGAGAACCAATCATCGACCACACAGCTCGTGACACACGCAGTAGATCAAGTCTAGCTGCAGAAGATAAATTGCAATGCCCGGTGGAAGTGAACTGCATTGGCGTGTGTGTGTGTGAGTGTCGCTTGCTCATCATCGCATGAGTATCACATACGCATGTTGGAACATGTCGTCATTATATGGACTTGAATGACACAAATGCATGAGAAAATATATTATAGAAAACTGTTATGTACTGCATCGATATCCCCTACTTGGTAATACAACTATTGGTCTGAACACAAATTTTAACAGATTAATACCGGTTTTACTTCTCCTGGAGTGTTTCTCAGGTGAAGAAAATATGATTTCTAATGGAATCGATGAAGGATCTATGGCTGGTAACATTTGTTAAATTCTGACCACTTGAGGTTCTCGGAAACAAACGTGAGCGTGGCGTAACCCTGATACTGCTAAAATGGACTGCTTTTCAGCACAAAGCGAAGCTATAATCTTTTCCCATGGAACTAGTCTTTCAGCCAGAGAATTATCTTATAAAATTTTCCTGTAATTTTACATGTTTAAAATTATTTATCTGAGTTAAATCACTTGTACTGTAATTACGTCGAAAACTGTCGTACATTTATGTTATGTATATAATGTGAAATTACAATTGCGCTTTATTAGGATGTGTAGATTATCCGTAATGCCAAAATAAATTTTCATTTTTCTTTTTAATACTTGACATATCACAACGTCATTCATATGACAAGTGCTTTATATATAAAAATATAGTATCTTGTCCATTTGTTTTGACAAACGTCAAGCAAAGTGATTTTTTCTAAATGATCCACAGAGAGACATTCGAACTTATTCATATAGGGCGAACGACGAAACTTCTCAAATGCTATGCTCTTACTTTGTTACTGACGAATCCAAATTGCTTAAAAACTGTCTCAGGTCAGTTCTAAGTTTCCGATGTTGTAAACGTTAAGACAGCTGCCAATGACAAGGTAATGAGCAGTCGTCGACATGGTGGTTTTCAGTTTCCATGGATACCGTACAAAGGGAAAGAACATCTCTGCATGCTCTATCATGCTTAGATGTCACCATGACAACCACACAAGTCTTAATAAATAAAGTTCCGCATTTATAGAACATGGGGAAATATTACGAAATGTTAGATTTGATATTCTGAATGGCGATAGGTATCGATGTTTATGATAATACCAAACGTGTTGAAAGTATCTATTCAACCAACGGACAAATGAGGCCCAGTTTGTTCGTCCTGATCTTTGTATACTAGTAGTTATCGTAGTGTCAATACTGATAGTTTGGGTTCAAAGCATGGTGAAATGCTTAAAGCGTATTTGTCTTGTTATAAATATGATGTAAGTCATCCATGGTGAAAAACAAACTCCTGTAGCCACACGTTTTCCACACGTAGGCCTCGTTCACTTATCATAGCCTGATAAATTCATGTTTTCGCGAGAAGCCCAATGGTATCACAAGATACCGCGTGAAAGAAACACTGCACTTTAAAAATTTCAAAGCGCAGGCGTTCCTCTACAGATCTGTCAAAGATGTATATTTTTGAGAAGGAGTAGTGTTTTAAATCAGATGTGACAAATCATTTTGCGTACAAAAATAATTACATGATATGCTTTAATCGTGTCGAAACGATTTATCCGGTTTCGGAACGCAGTGACAAAACAGGTTTCAACGAGCTAAATGCAAACCATGTGAGCTGAAGTCATTTTCTCTGTCTGACTTCAATCTTGTTTTTATGATTGTTTACAGTGCAAACTGGGTGAAAGGTCGCTGAGACGTGAACCTTGCCCTACCTGATCTATTCCTCTTTACGTAGTCTCGAAGCCTGGTAAACTTGATGAGTTGTTTCACATACATGTGAGGTATACGAAAGATATTTCTTATTACATACATAAAGAGGCAAGTAAAAGACGAGAAACCACTAGTGATGCACGTCTCTGACCATGGAGTTATCGTTTTGTTTACCTCCATGCTCTAACAAACAGATACTAAAACGAACAAACTATCCTGCTGAGGACTAGAGCCGATGGAATATGAAAATAGAAGATTTTGCGCAATGTTTCCTGTACAAAGATGCATTTTTATCAACTTTTAGCAAAGCATAGCTCCTGCTCTCAACACGTCTCAGAAAAAGAAGTTTCATTTCCTTTGTAATATCATTATCTTCCCTTGCTCCTCGCATAGAACGTTTGTCCTGTCTCATGGCCCGTACATGAGACAGGACAATTACTTTACTGCACTTTGAAGCGTATACGAGGACACCAACTGCAGCTCCACCAGCGGCAGCTTTTAATATTTCCATAATTTTTGTTCCATTTCTGGCTTTTTATTCTGTTTGGACCTGTTTGTTTATGTCCACATATCTAGTCTTTAACTAGTCAACACACCCTGTACGAATGTACAACTTTGCCACAACATTTTGGTGAGCAAACACAATTTGCATGGCAATTTCAGAATACGTTCTAGTTTTTCTAGGAGAGAATGAAGAAATCTAAGCCATTGCTATTGTGACTGTTGCTATACGTGAACATACCATCCAGTTTTCTGAGATTCAGCATTTTACTTGGTGTTAAGTAAATAAAATGGGGAGAAACAGAACATTTAAGAGTCACTAGCCCGGTTAGAAAAGGCGATAACGACAGTATTTTATGAATACACTGAGTAAAAAATTGTGAGAGTAAAGGGGGTCAGAGTTCGCGTTCGAATTCTTTATTGAAGGTCGGTATTACGCAGTCTCGTCACACACGCATGCACGAAAACAAACTGAACACAGCTGTTTGCGTTTCCCACTGGTACATGGTTTTAACATCCTGTTTTTTCGACGAGAAGACGGTTCTAACTTTGTCGAAAAAACAACTCATTTGAATTTGGTTGTCGTAGAGTTTTATAGCAACGCGCTTCTTGGCTGCTGTGTGCGGCAACAACGTACAGTACGCCGTACTGCATGTTTCTGGTGGTCGACGCTCATGCTGGTGAGTATGTGAATGAATGTGTCTGTCGCCATTAGCGAGTTGTCCAATCACACGACCCCGCGTGTACTAATATCAACAAGCGCACGGCAGTGTTGTAGTTGGAATACAAGTTAAAGTACAACGATATAACTATCTGTACAATGTCAATCGGATGTTCCATGCGCTGTTAAGATAATGGCAATTTTTTAAAACAAAAACGTTAAGTATTAGCGGCTGAAATGCTTTCTTTTTTCAAGGCCGTGCAACGAGAGAACGCGGCACACCCAGCAACCTTCGGCACCTGTAGTGTAGGAATCATCTTCTTTATTGAGGACTCCCATAGCGTTCACCACACCAAGTACTCGAGATAGTGATACCGTTGCCCCACAGGTCTGGAGACTCAGACCCTGGTCCCTATACTAGACTGTCAATCTGTATACATTTCAACCTCGCGATTGCGAAACACCGCAAACTTCTCGTGATTCGTCACAACAATTGGAGCTATGGTAGCTAAAACATTTATGGACGGCATAAAGATCATGATCCTGCATATACAATGGATTTCATTTGAACCAGGTCACGCCAACTTACACGTAAATGTCGAAAATTTCAATATACAGGAAAGTAAGTGCCGTTGATCCGCTCCGACATGGAGGTCTCACAATACATGAACGACCCTATGATATAGGGTTTACTGGAGTGCTAATAATAGTGAGACAGGCTATTCATAGAATGCTCTCTATTCCGGGTATTTCACTTATTCATATCGACAGTCTCTGGAGCATACAAGCACGAGATAGATGTCAGGTCGCTCGGTGCGCAATACCCTATAACAGTACAGTTGCAAGTATCTTAATACTGTTAATATTTCGGTGTCTTACTTTCATTTTCAGGGGTTTACGCGGATTTTACACCATCATTTCTGTGACATTGTATCTGAATGCTAGTTTGGACAAATTTGAATGTAGTCCATGGATTTTTTCGTTATCTCCATCTTGGTAATACTGATCATCTCAGCAAGCTTGCAGCCTAGTGCAGGTAAGTTCCCAATAGACTGAATTAGCAACAACAGACGGTGTAGTCTACAACTTTTACCAGCACGACGATTGATGTTCTTACTGACGAAAGCCAAGCTAGCAAGTCGACAGAGGCGAAGCTGTGTACAATGTTAGACTCACACTTGTTTTTCAAAGGTTACGCTGTGCCGGATTACCTGGCTAGAAACTAAAGCAATCAAATGACCTTGAGGTTTTCTGTACGCTAATAACACATACCATGGGAAAGAAAACCAACAATTTCAGTGCTAACCCGCCATTTTATCTTCACTGTTTCTAGATAATAATACATCGGGCTTATCGCGTGAAAACATGTAGTTTGGGAATGTTACTCAACACGTAAGCTAATGGAGTGTTTTCCTTGTTGACGTCATCCAATTTGTTTTCAGTTCGAGGCAAGAAGGTTATCGCCAACAGTTAAACAATAGTGCAAGGGTAATAAAAACGTCAGACATTCCAGTGACGAAACAGGTCAGAACTAAATTTTTTTTTCATTTGTCCCTACTTACCAGGCAACGCAGAATGCTGTGAAAATGGCGGGAAGTACGACTTTTCAGTGAGGCGATGCGATTGTCCGGAAAGTTACTGGGGTACTCGTTGCCAGTTCCGGGGAGGTGAGTGATATCATAAAAAGCTATTTGCGATCGAAACGAAATAAGAAGCGAAAGGCTAGAATTTGAAATCAATAACGACCGTACGAGTACGGCTATGGGGCCTCGGTCTCAAATATTGACCAAAAAGATCACAGACGTCACGAGAATTCCTTTTTGAATGATTTCATTACAGATTGAAGCTGGTTGGAAAGTCGAATTGGCAAATTGACAGGGCATAGCGGCTCTAGCGGCCACTATGAATTGTAGCATATAGTAAATATCACAATCATTTCAATGTTCGTGGTGACAGAATGGAGGCAATGCGAAGTACATGTTCTGTAATTTTATCACAAGTTTGCAGCATATCGGAATTTCATCATGCATTTCTTTACAATTACATTGTTGCAGTATGTACCAGAATATGTCGAAATGGAGGGGAATGTAGTGTTGACGCGGCCGGACGGTACCTATGTAAATGTCAAAGCGGTTACCACGGCGACCTGTGTGAATTAGTTTACAATGCAACCTCATCATATAGTAAGTGTCAATAATTAATGAGTTTCTAGTCCGCTTTCAACAACTGAGTTTTGATATTTCGTTTCAGGCAGTATTGAAACTATTAACAATGACATAATAACAATAGCAGTTTCCTTTAATTTGTTGTGTTGGCGTCAGAACCATGACAAATTTATCTTTTCTCCCCCACAACAAATTACAATCACAATAGCACAGTGTTTATGGCACGCCCTCCCCGATATCAGACTTTTTCCCACCAAGAAAGAGGGATCAATTTCTTTATCATTTTCAATCAATAAAGATGTTTATTGAAAAAACACCGCCCTCCGAGCAGATAAATGACGAGAAAAGGAACAACTCTGTGTTGCGCACGCGCATTTAGCCCTCTGAGAAATCGGCTTCTGTATTCCTAATTTTCTCATTATGGCCAATAATTCAGTGAAGCGTATAATATAGTCAAGTTAATTTTTTAGTGTCTATTCAACAAGCTTCTTATTTACCTTTTCCACATGTGAAATAGCCATTACTCCTGCATTTAAGAATAACGAGTGTGGCATTGCTTGTTATTTCACAGACAGCACAGCTATTAGCAAGTCGTGCGGAACGCCTGTCACGGCAACAACCCCCTCCATCGAAGTCAAATCGAGTTTCGACATGGCGATGATGATTATGTACCTCATCATAGGTGCCCTTGTCGTCGCATTTATCATCCTGACGATTCATTATAAACGGGAATACAAGTCTATTAGGCAGCAGCAAAGACAGTCTTTACGAAGGCGATTGGACAGCATACGCGATAGCTATCATTTACGGGACAATTACGACGTGGAAACACCGCCGGCTAGCCCACGTCAATCAGCCGGTGTTGTGGTGACGACGCCCTCGTCGAGGTTCAAGATGATGGCCCCTGCGATGGCGCCCCCATACAGTGAATCACCGCCACCATATGACACGGTTATTATCAGTACTATAATTGAGGAAGAAGAGGAGGAAGTGGAAGAAGATGCAACGTGAAGCTTCGGCGAACTCTGGACGTCACTGCCATTTTTTCTAGTGTTGTAAATATCATCGCCGATGTGCCTGCCTGTTTTCATTCAATAACATCTTCCATTGAAACACAATGGAATGCCTGACACTGTGTTCCAGACAAAACCAAAGTGATTTGCTTTCGAGTCTCGAAATAAGCTTTTTTGGGTTCTGTAATCTAAGTTGACTACCATTCCTAGAAATGAGTAGCCCCGACAGAATACCTGTAGTCTTTTTTTTTCCTTTTGCAATATTGCTTACCCAAAATGTCATTACCTGAATGACGCAACAAACGAATGCATATCATTTTCACATTCAAAAGCCATCCGAACAACGCAAATGAAAATGAATGAAAATGGAGTCTTTTACAACACTTTCAGAAGATTTTGTATAAAACTAACTAGCAAAATAATTTTTCAAACAAATTGCACACAAATGTGACTACACATTTCTTTTAGAAATTCTGATTTGCCGCATGAGATGTAACAAAACATGATGATCATATTGTTTGCGGTATTGTTGCAATTTCACCGAGTTTGGACGAAATCAGTGGCTGCATCTTTATCTGTTATACCTCTTTATCTGTTGTAAGCAACGCCACATTACTGTACAGTCCATTTCCCGACTCATGAGAATGGGTTGTAGTGCAATGAGAAAACAGTTTCCAGAAATATCAATAGTTCCCAGTGCAAGGTTTGCAGTGAGATTTGTTATTTTGAGCTGTGTTCTGCAAGAGGCAAGGCGTAACGACATTTTCATGCAGTATAACTTTGCGATATTTTACATATAAAATCCAGATCAGCAAGACACTGATCAAATTTCTCACTTCTAGACATTTTCCACCCACTGCAAATGCAAAGGTGCTCTTGAATATGCACTTGTGTCACGTTTCAAAATTGTGTGCGCATGCAGTTCGAATTTCAAATATCAGTAAATGTTAGGTAGTTTGTTTCTCTAGTCGTAATATCCTGATTTGGTAAGAGAATTGATTTGGAAAGCTTCACTGAGGAAAGTTTGAGCAAGATTTTTAAGTATTTCACTAGCTTTCGAGGCGCATACTACCTTTAACGTATCCGAGTCAAGCTATTATAAGAACTGAGACACACGGAAGAGCAAGGAGTGACAGGCCAGAAGTTTATTAGATATTAAAGTTAATGAAGGCCACGCAACACTTGTTGTTTCTCTTTGGAGTTGATAACATTTTATTCCATTTTATCAAGTATTTCTCTGTGTCGAATGTGACAAGATGTGAGGCTGAAACTTTTCATATGTGACATTGAAAGTGCGACTGTGAATGCCAAGGAGAGCAGATTCTCACCAAACTACAAAACTTGCTCCTGCAAGAACATGGAAAGCCGTGAATTTTAGTAATAAAATTACTATCTTCAAGAACTGATCAAAAAGTACTATTTGCATTTTAAATTCCCCGAAGGAGCTCCTTCCGTCAAAAAAAACTTTATTGTGGCTTACAATTGTACCACTTAACCTACTGATGGACTGGGACTCGGTATATATATATATATATATATATTATATATATATATATATAATATATATATATATATATATATATATATATATATATATATATAGATATAGATATAGATGTATATATCGCACATCCATTCATCATTTCTGCCTACATATGTAAGCACAAACAAACAAAAACAAATACACATACATCATACCGCGGTCCCTCCACAAAAGGGACCCTGATCATACATGCATATATGTATTCAGACTTGCATATATACATGAGTACATATGTATACCTACGACTACAGAAATACATATCGTCACACGCATGTCAGTTAATCACGCTTCTATAATGTTTCTTCACGTCATTGTTGGATCAATGATAAAAACTCTTACAGCTGTCGTCCTTGATGCCGTATGACCCTCTTTATTGAAAGCTCTCCTATCCTACTGAGGTTTATAGGTTTCTCTGAGTCACAACCGATCGAAAACAACCAAAATTACCTACTTTATTTGCCGAACGACAGCTGAACGAAACGTTTTATGGTATTTTACCAGTTGTGCTGTATCATCACGACGTAAACGTTGAGATACCAGTACAAAAAGGTTGGACTAATAAAATACAAAATTATAAACAATTTTGTAGTTTCTTGTAGCACTAAACAAATCTCCATTTTGGCCCATGAACAAGCAGTTGATATACTTGACTGTAATGATTAATTTCGTGGACATTTCGCTAACCATGTACCACAGAGAAGATGGCCCTAGTATTGGTCCACAGTTTCTTAGAGAAGTCAAACACGGGAACAACTCATTGTTTAATGTACATTTAATCACGATCCTGAAGGTTTTCATGACGTAGTGTCAAACAGAGCTAAACATGTCATCGGAGTGTATGATTTGTTACCTTTCCCGTTGATCTATTTCACTCAACAAAGTGTTTATGTAAAAAATTGTCTAAACTAGAACATTTAAGTTCCTGGGTTAAAGTGTGCCCGTTTTTTGTATGATATATTAGTGACATTGAAAGGAAAGACTTTGTTTGAATAAGACGATGTATACAAGATAGGAAGCCTTCGGTTGATCTACATTTATTTCTAAATACCGATATCTTTGTTTGGACTGGCCGATTACGTCTCGGACTAAGAAATATATAGTGTGCTTTGAAGGTTAACCGACAGGTACAGTCCTTGCACCTGATCTCAGTACGATCATGATGGTAAATGTGAGCAAATATGATGACTTACAATTATCTGTCTTGAATGTGAACGAAAGTGATTTGCAAAATGACAAAGCTCCTGGAGACAAACACTCCGTAATACTAAATAGCATAATTCATGACGTCATCGAAAGCCCTATTAGCTGTTGTTATATTTGTAAAATACAGTTTGTTTGTTCTACTCCCAAATTCATGTCGAAAATTCCTATAGTACTTGTCTATATTCAGTCTATATTTGCCTAACGTCTGACGTATTTGATGGCAACTGGATTATATGTAAGGTAGAGTGCGCCTCGGGGACAGATATTTGGACACTCAAATTTTTGCAATTTTTTCATGATCTACCACTTGTTGGGGGCTCATTTTGAAACCCTTGGAGTAAGAAAAACTTTCACCATCTTAGTTTTTCGAAAATCGAAAATTTCACTAAGCTTTTCTCCGTAGAGTTAACATACGGATGGCCGCCATTTTTAATTTCCAATATCAGTAAATCTTGGGTAATTTATTTCTCTAGTACCAAAATTTGCACGGTGACACCCATTGCCCCTGAAACTAGTATTCTTGACTTTGAAAGAGAATGGTCATTGAGTCATTGATGTAAAGGTTGTGCAAAAGTTTAAGTCTTTCTCTTTCTAGGCGCATACTACCTTAGGCGGACTGAGTATATAGCATATTGTCTACAATGCTTGGTGTTTGTGAGGATAATATTTGAACATTCAAAAAGCGTATTTGTTATCGACATCAACAATAATGAAAGTATTGTAAAGGGTTTCAGCATTTATACACAACGGTATAAAACATTACTCTAAAACGAAAGTGAATCGCGTAACTATCTCTACCACGTAAATGATATCCCAGTGGATTTCGGCCTTTTGTCTAGTTACCGTATCAGAGATTTTTTCTTAAAAGTTTAGAAACTTGAAACTTTTCATGTTCACTAAACTATCACTCTTCATTCACAACTCTTTGATGAAACATGAAGTAAAAGCGCGCGAGTCTTTTGTCCCGAGGACACTAAGTTCGTCACCTGACCCCGAGTGAAGCCCTGTCCTCAGCATGTCTGACCTCGGAAGTGCGTCATTCCACATTTCATGTAGGCCTATCCCTCCAAGCCTCAACCGACCAGTCGCGAAACCAGCTACTTTTCTCGATTGCATCCTGTTCAAGGGGGAAATTAGTCAGTTTCGAATTATTATATAATAACTGTAACTTTACTGCCCCGCCTATTTGTCGTAAAGGTTTCTCTATGTGCTGATATAAGCTTATGTAGAAGAGTTTCTGAGTTTCCGCATGCCAATCCGATGTCATTACATTTCAACTCTACCTGGTGAGTATAATTTGTCTGTCTGTCTGTATGGCCAAGGACATTCGATTCAGGTTGATTCCTTAGGCTGGTGAGTTTATAAAATGTGCCTCTTGTTTGTATATGCCTGATAGCATTCCCTTCGATGTAGCCTATGTGTTCATAAAGAAGGCCAAGCTTTACTTTCCCGATAGTGTTAAATGTTGATCTTTCCGGGTCAAGGATCCAGTTACCGTGTCCGACCTAATTTAATATTCATCGTGACTCGAAACAGTCAAAAGCTTTGTTAGGGAGGAAAAAACTGAAAGGGCTGAGAAGTTTATTGTTCAAGTCCCGATATAGAACATGTCACGTCCGGTAAAGTAATTATAAATCGTAAAATTCAGGACTTATTTAAATTCATTTAAGCCCATGCGCAGTCTCTTTCCTTTCCATGACAGTACAGTGTGGTGATAGTAAAACACCGTCCACAGAAATCTGAAACGAGATCTCGTGGGGTGGCTTGTTTCCTGGGTTTTAATTGTCTACCTTGGTTCCTTGGGTCTTTTCAAAGTCATGGCACGTTAACAGTCATGAATTTCTGATATCTACCAAGGACACGGCTGATAAGATATCGTCTATTCCAACAAAATCGCCAACCACGGTGGAAAATACAAGAATGTTATATTTGAGAATTATGACATCATCTATCGACATAAATTTAATTTATGTTAAATTCAAGAACATTTTACTCTTCTTTTTTTCACTTACGAGAACGCACGCGAGCACGCATACACTCAAGTTCCAAAGATAATGAACTAGATTGCCAGGGTAAATACTTTGCGGACAAAGTCATTCTGCAAAGTGACTGTGTCTGTAAAGTGTATACTCTAGCTATCTGCTTTACTGTCTTTTGATCTTACTGGTTCTTGAAACACTTAAACCGTAAGGATCGTGTGCTTTCCTTGCATTACGTTACTCTTTGCAAACATTCCGATGAAAAGGATTTGGTAGGTATCCCAAACAAAAGAGAAAGTGTAAGGCTTGGTCTTAGGTGTCAAATTTCCATCACTCTTGCAAATATAATACTGGCTGCTTTCATGCAACATTTGTTCGACAAGCACGAAAAAATACCCCTTCCCCTGTCTGTATTTACACTATCTCAATCCTATTTCAGATCATCAAGTTAACAAATGACCCGGGAAATTTGTTTTGGGTAGTGAACAAGTCAATATGAATATTGGTGTAGCTATATGTTTCTGTCTAGTCACTATGGCCGCTCTCTCAGAAGGTATGTAATATTTTATAACTTCAATTTATTGAGTAACTTAGGTTTTTGTCTTTTGTTCAACTCCGTTTACACTGGTTCATTCTGTTGTAGTTGCACTTAACAGACGCCGCTCTCTTGCTCTTTCTGTCTGTCTGTTTCTGCCTGTCTGTCTGTCTCTGTCTGTCTGTCTGTCTCTGTCTGTCTTTGTCCCTCTGTCTCTGCCTGTCTGTCTGTCTGTCTGTCTGTCTGTCTGTCTCTGTCCCTCTGTCTCTGTCTGTCTGTCTGTCTGTCTGTCTGTCTGTCTGTCTGTCTCTCTGTCTGTCTATCTCTGCTGTCTGTCTGTCTCTGTCTGTCTGTCTGTCTGTCTGTCTGTCTGTCTGTCTGTCTCGTTCATTGTGTTGTTCTAGGAAAGATTTTGTTTCTTATGTATCCAATGTTTCTGTCTGCAGAAATGAATTTCCTGCAAAACAAAAATAAAAAACAAACAAACAAACAATTAATATGCATATTCCGATCGTGCAGTTTGAGCTATAAGTGTTCAGGGTTGTCATTAATGTTATCATTTTCATCACAATATACCAATGTTCTTGTTGTTTACCTCCAAATTATCGTCACTTGGAGAGTGATTGTTTGTTCGTTCTCTCCTCGCAGACGTGAATTGTCACATTCGTCACAGTGCCAAGAAACGGGATCCGGATATTCATCCTCCAGGTGAGAATAGTGAACAACTAAACCCCTAAACAAACGGATATAAAAAGTGCGAATGAATACAAGAGAAGTGTTATCCGGTTAACGGTTGTAAATATAATGGAAAATATAACTTGAAACTAGTGATTAGAAACGAGGCAGTTATTTGCATTTGTAATAAGTAAAAAATCAGTAGTCCCGACGGTAGAGATCCCTATGTGATAGATTGTTTATTTCAGTATTTGTGGCCTTCGGTCAAAATATACAAAATAATTACACAATGTGAAACCAGATCACTAGAATAAAGTACAAAATAAATATTCCAAACTAAATAATAAGTGAATAAGATAGATAAATAAGTAAATGTGTACAATAAACAAATAAATTTATGAAGGTAAGTTTCTGACAGATATTTTCCCTGGGCTTTGTTGCATAGAATATATATCGACTCAATTTCCGTAATATCAACATTTTTTGAAGACAGAAGGATTCTTAGCTTATAAACAAGAGGTGGATCAAAGTGATAATAGGCAATATATTTAGATCTCAATTCATTATACAGAGGAGATAGAAGTTAAAAGTGGACTTCATTCTCAACGTGGTTTAAGTTGCACATTTAACAAACTCTATCGGCACTAGGAATATTATTATGGAGATCCCTTGGTGTGCAGTCAAGTAAGCTGTGATTATTCCTGTTTTGTAGTTGCCCCTTTATTAACAATGTCACACTGAAGTTATCGTATGCTCGAGCTCTGGTTGATCTAAATCTCTTTGTGCAGTTGTGCCAGCTATCCCTTCAACATATTTACTGTAGGTGATCAACACTCATTCCTCGATATGGATATTTGAAATTTTTCTCAAATTGATACAAGGTATTATGATAAGATGTAACGTTCTTTTACCCGCTTCATTAGGCCAAAATGTGACAATCGCAGCTTCCAGACTGGAGAGGGCGCCATTCCTCAACGAATGTTTGATGAAAGCAGCCAACATACACTGTTTATCGGTAGCGCGCCACCGTCGAGATCTCCTTACATGGATTTTGTGGATGGAAAATTGAAAGACTTATAATAATAATAAGGCCTGACAAGGAAAGAAAGCAAAAACAAAGGTTTATCATCTTTCACATCACGTTGTGTCATCAATGCGCGTCACGTCTTTTTTTTCTGTTGTCAACAAATCCCATAGTATTCACGTACAAACAGCAACAGAAGGGCATGTGTTTTGCCTTTAATTAGTTCGTGACAACTATAAATTTATTTATAACAATTAGATGACATAATTTCTAGAGAGATTTATGACATGATGTGCACATGAAAGTTGCTGCTTTTTCAAAGTATTAATGTTTCATGTTACAGATTTGTGTTCGAAGATTTGCTTTCACGGTGGGACATGTGAAAAGCTCCATACCACTATGTCTTGCGTTTGTCGTCCTGGTTACTATGGCGAACGGTGCCAGTTTTCCCCTTTTAACGGTATGTGTCTGGCCGGGCGATGACATTGTTTAATGCATCGTATGATACGAGTTACCATAATGCTACGCTTCATAGAGAAACTCCACGGTGACTTTGCTCTCGTCTAAAAGTATAGTTTGTTACAAATAAAACATTACAAAAGTAATGGTCATTCAGGGAACAGATCTCGTAATAAAAAAAAATACATAATACTAAAATCAGATATGTTCGATCGCAACGGACAGATAACTTTAGACATTTTTATTAAACACAATGATTTCGAATTTGGTTTCCGAATTATTACATTTTTATGATTATTTTCCCCACCTTTAACAAAAAAAACAGCTCCAGGTTGCATGTAAAGTGGGGAATCATGTTCACCGACTTTAATATAAATTTCTCTCAGTTCACTTCCTTCGAACTAGCCAACCATGCTCTTTTATAATAAATACCATAACAAAAAATGTAAGGTCTCTCTGTTCTTGCCTGTTTCTTTTGTTTACTGTTTGTTTGTTGATTTGTGATTTTGTTTTGGCATCTCAGAGCAATGCCCTGACAACCCCTGTCAAAATGGTGGTACCTGCAGGATGGACAGAAATGAGGAAGTTTGCACTTGTACGATGGCCCGCACAGGTGAACGTTGTGAGAAAAGCTCCGTCGGTATGCTTTTGTATTTGCTCGCGTTATTATTATTATTATTATTATTATTATTATTATTTTTTTTTTTTTTTTTTTTTTTTTTTTTTTATTACTTGCGTCTGTGGTAAGCAAAGATCCTATAATATAACAAACACCTGTGTCAAGAAGCACATACTAAACATATAAAACAATGCCTTAGGATAATGGCGTAGTTTTTGTATGGCCACTTCTCAGTCAATGACGCTGACTGCGCTTCACAACAATTGAAGTCGTCATGTATCTCTAAATCTCGTGTCTGTTATTTTTACAGTGTATGCCACCCTTATCAGCATCCCCGTTATTATTGTTACCATCGCAATCGTACTCGGTTTTGTAATGAAAGTTTACAAACTTCGCAGGAGTGGCCAAGAAACGGGAGACTCCTTATTCTCGGCGAGGAGTAAGTGTACATTCTTTGTGTACTAAACATTGCATTTCGCGGTAGTCTTTACTTCCGATCAATAAGATTTCCCAGCCAGACCCGTATGTTCGTGTAGTCACGGTTCTTTGTGTGTTTCATTTGAATAGTTTGAACCAACTGAACAGACATTTTGCAGTCGTTCAATTACTGGTTGTCTCATCGTTTCTTCAAAGCTTGTCTGTCTTTCTGCCAGTTTTCGTGTATTTCAGTCCTCCTGTCCATCCTTTGCAAATGTCTGTAGTCAAATTTATTTTTGAAATGTTTTCTCCTTCGGCTTAGAGAGAGAGTTTCGTCAACTCTAACCATAATTTGTTTAATTTGCGCGATGTGATACAAAATGGCAATTTAACACGTGTAGTAATCTTTGATTATGGATTGCTGGACACTTTGCACCATTCCCTAATGGTGTACTTAATATTACGCTGGGGAAAGCATAATTTCAAAGTTTCCATCTCGTGCTGAAAGCTATACAGCATCTTTTAAATCGGGATCTACTTTGAGAATATGTTTACTTTTGTCGTCAAAAGAGACGCATATTTCACGGTTCATATTATTCACCCTTCCCTACAGACCGATCAACAATACCTCCATTTTCGAGTGAATTGGTCCGACCACCCCCGTATGAAGAAATAAACGACCCGCCTCCAGCGTACCCAGGTAACGAAGGTGACAAAGACGACACAATTGTGGATATGAGCGATTTACCGCCCCCATACGAGGAAGAGGAGCAATCGTCACCAACCAATGAACAGGCAACATCTTCAGAACAAGTGGTCACCCAGCACTGAGATATTGCAAATGTCATTAACACAGAACTATTCAATCACAGTCAACATTGATGATGAAGACGTGATATTAAATCAACCCAAGCAGGAACTTGATAATTAAACACCACCTATCTTGCTGTATTTGGTTATCGTATTTCGAACGCATCGGTTCTCCAAGCTGTGTGAATATAGCACTGTGTCTTCATTCTCATTGAAGAAAGCCATGCCGGAGTAACTATACACACACTGTGTTTAACCAATCTTCTATGCATTCTTTCTGAAAGATATCTGAAATATCAGAATTCAAACATGAGTATATCTGGAATTTGAATAGCTATAATACTCAGAGTGATTTCAAGGTAAATCAATTAACCACGGGACGAGGTAGCCACAGTTTACTGTTGCTCAAGTTACGCATTTTGCCTGTCACAGTAAAACAAAGACAGTCGGGAACGATTAAGATCTCTGGCAGATAGAGGGAGAGAGGTTCTCTAAAATCTCTGATGGATCTTAGCCACGCGGTAATCAGCACAAAGAAAACACCCAAAACTAATGAAACGACAAGACCATTGAAATTAAATTGAATTTTTTTTCCAGTTTTCTCAATAGATTTACGTATCATGTGTACGTTACATATTCAGAGAAGGATTCTATTTCTACGCAAAATGGGACAGACTTGGATACTCCTGTCTGTCAGACAACAAAGAATGCATTTTGTTGGAAGTTATCATGAAAGAGTGTAAATATTACATTGAAATATCATTTACGAAGGAATTACGAGACACTAAAGATTTGAAGAGCCCTTTCCATTCGTGGAGCTGGGAAATATCTCCCGTACCTGAACAATGAGAAGTTCTCAGAACATTGTATTGGCGGAAGTAAAGTTTTTTCTGTAAAGGCGATTATTATGAAAAGTGAAGAAAGTCGTGACTTAAGAGTCAGATAATAAAAAAATTAAAAATTGCAAAGTAAGGAATATATCTTTATTATGGTTATTACCTCCATTATAGTTGTGCATAAATATTCATAAGACGATCAGTGGCCAGAGACGCTAAAATTGTTTGTTTATATTCGTTGTTCGCTGTTAATTAATAAATATATCACATAATTTCTATAATTTGATATTTTGTTCTTGCTCAACCCATGGCTTTGAGTAGTTAGGGAAGCTTATTATATTTGGAAAGGCTTTAAGTATAACATTTTATATTTGTTGAGTCATCAGAAAGGGACATTCCTACAACTCACCTCTATGGTGACCAAAATACATTCTAGTTTTGAAACACTTCTTTTAAAGTAAAAGATATTTTTCTTTCAATGCATTTGTCAAATTTTTAAAAAAATGTGATAATTAATGTTTTCATTCTCTCTATGTTGTACTAAAATTCCACATTTTATTGTACTTTTGTGTCTTTGTGTTTTCGTTTCATTAATAGCATCGGTACTTGTTGTAGCTGCCTTCTAGAAACGTTACATCAAGTTGTCGTTTGAACCGCTGTTTTCTTTGCCTTGCAAAATACGTCTTTTAAGGTCGAAAGTATTTTTCACTAAGCCTTCGACGGACCGTGGAATTCTACACACGTAGTTTGACAGATAAGAAATGTACTTAAACAAATCGACGTAACTTTCTTACCAATACACATCTAAACAAGCACACATAGATACATAGAATAATACATAGACACATACATACATGCATACATACATACATAGATACATACATACATACATACATACATAGCTACATACATACATACATACATACATACATACATACATACATACATACATACATACATACATACATACATACATACATACATACATACATACATACATACTACATACATACATACATACATACATACATACATACATACATACATACATACATACATACATACATACATACATACATACATACCCAAAACCTGCATGTAAACCTACTTAAAACTGACCGACAGTTCACTTGGTATTCTTGTTCTCCTGCACAAAGCCGCTTTGAACACTTACTACTTGTATTTGGCACGTCAATACAGCGTCTATACATGGAAAATGCACTCGTTTTGTTAAATTTGAATTCGAGTCCGGATCGGACCCAATTCACTCGCCAACAATAACAATTAATAGCAATGTAGTTTGTCAAATGTACAGGCTGAATTGCACCAAACAGTGTGTTATCTCACCTGCTTTGGGGAGAAGAATAAAAAAACTGCAGTTGACATTAAAAACAAAAATAGGAAAAGTCGGCAAAAATTACAGCTATCATTTGCCAAGTAAGTAGCGAGTGCTCATATCCTTTCCTCCGGCGGCTGAGATCTCTGTTGTCGAGCTGCATGCAAACAACGCCATCCATTGCAAGCACAGTCCGTGCACCTCGGTACAAGTACATATGTGTGATTCACTTGTTATGTCAGTCCTGGCGATAAAGTACTGCTATGATACAATTGGTGAAAACAGCGCCCCAGGGTCTATATTAAAAGCACTCTATGACGTCACAAATACAATGATGCAAATTATACGGCTTGCGGCGGAGCTTTATGGTAGCGTAAAGAGGTAGTGCGTGAAAATAATAATATTTTGATCTTCGCGCAGTCAGTTCAATGTCGATACGTGTTATTACAAACGTCCATATAATGCCCCAAGACGGCATTTTATGCTTTGGATAAAGGGGTGAGATTCTGTCTGGCTACAACCCTATATACCCGCATAAAAAATTTCAATCGTCATATTTGAAAAAAGTATCTTACCACACAAGGGAAGGCCGAAAGCTGTGTGAACGCCGTCCGCCTCTCATAATTCTTCTTTTTTATGTACTGTCCCTTTTCATGGAGAACCGTGGTTTTGCTGATAAGAGCTATTCGAAATCACGTGACCATAACGTGAGATCATCGGGGGTCGCGGAATGGAAAAACTAGGAGCCGAGCACGTCTTGTAATTCTCGATTCTACTTCATTTCAAAAATGAGCCACTTCTTGTGTGTGACCATTTAGAGTATATTTCGATCCCAAACGATCATTTCTAGCGCGCCACAACGTTCGATTACGTTGCTGCCCGACAGATGGCGAGGCGGCAACCGTATCACGCTAAGGGTTGCTGACGGTTTCACTTCGCTGTATTTGGAGGTGAGTTCTTAATACGTAATGACTCTCGTAATTTTCACCGAGTGACATGATATCCATCTGAGTGAGATTCATTTAGCATTTCTTAATAGCCTCCCAACACTGAACACTTTCGTTTTCATTATATTTGTGCAAACGCCAAACTGCTTACTGTGTTGACTACAATGGCTTAATGACGTCTGTTGTCGCAAACACTACGAGTATTGGCATTCTCAACGTGACACGATTCTTTTCGATTTATATAAAAACAGGGGCTCGTCAAGAAGATTAACAGGCCATTAATAGAGACGAAAAGTATTTGCGGGTACTCGTCAATTACACAGACACCGGGCACACACACATGTAAACAATTCGCTCATAAAAAATAGCATTGTTCTATAGCTTATGTGAATATTCATAGAGGCTATATTTGCCCGCAGGCAAGATAAATTGGGGTTCCATGCCGTTTTGTTTTGACTTTGATGCCTGCAATCAACGTTGACAGCATGATCTGGCTTCTCTGTGCGTTTTGTATTTCTGCGGCGTGCATAACCGCAACCCAGACAGGTAAGTAGAAAAGATACTCTCCATCGATGGCGTTGCTTTGTCAAGCTTCCAAAATAACTGTATCCTCTACAACTAGATACACAGTGCTCATGAAAATGAATCATCTTGTATTATAGAAACCTGTTAGAAAGTTCTCATTTACAAATTAAAGCCTTAAGTACTATCATGAAGGTCAAGTTTATATATCGCAACACGACACGTCCTTCCCTCTTGTCCCCGAGAATTAATTGCTTTGGTTTTCTTGGACAAACACTCATGGACGCATTGTGCAATTTGAAATTCTACGTTTATATTTTCATAAACTATCTGAATTTCTTTATAACATTAAGGATGAATTTCAGAGCGTCTTCCGATAGGGCACAGCGAGGATATGGACACATTCTAGTATCTTTCCTATCAGTGCCACATTTTACCGATATGTGGATTATCTAGTGTGGTGACCCTACAACTAGGTGTAGTGGCAAACGTAATTTTAGGGACAGCAGCAACTAGCTATAATCGAAAAGATCATTATCTCAAGTACTTTTTGAGGGCAAAAATAAATGTACTCTCTGAAAATCTGTTTCACTCGCGTTTTTGCATCGTATTTGTAACGATGATGAGTACATAGGAACGCTAAACTGTTTCGTTTTATTTCGATCTTTGCAATGCGTAAGATGGAGTTGACAACAACGATGTATATTATCTCAATTTTGGGCAGGTTAATATCTGTAACATGTTCGTGAAATCTGTGGCTAGCTTATTATGTGAACCTGTCTGGTTTAAGTTTTTTTCGCCATGTCAGCTTCATTTCCTCATAACTCGAAAAGGACTCTTGACTACATGGCGCATGCATTGCACGTACTTAGCACTTTTCTGCAGTGATTACTCAGTCATCAAAAGTAAACAGACTGCACTCCTGAGAACTCAACTGTAGTCTCGATTTTCAGCTATTTCAACTCTGAAACCATCCCTCATGCTTCTAAAAAACGACTTGAAGGAAATATATCAACTCGATATTGCATCCATTTCATTTCGCATAATGACACGTATCGCTGTATCAATATACCAATGTTTTTGTGTATAATAAAAATGGTTGAAGCTGTTAAAATAAACCGTGATGTGTACCAGTACAATGCCCTATTGATTGAATTTTCCATGTCCGTTTTTCTGTGTCAGTGAAAAATCGTTCGGAAGAAAAAGCCCATGCATTTCATTAATGCTGTTTACGCAGTAAAGAATGTTCATTACTTGGGAATAAACATAATTAGTAATTTTTTATGCTTTTGAAAGCAGATGTTTAATGTAGCGTACGATAGCTCCTCATTTCAGTGCTTTCGGTCAATGCTCGCCTGTGAAATATCCTGGAGATTTTACGACTGCTGCGTGTACAATTTGTATAAATGGCTACGTAATCCCAACAAAATGGAATTATGGGAATCATCGATCGTAAATTTTCTCGTCTTCGCGCGTGATGTTTAAAATATCACTTGTTGTCAATTC